>NW_023305602.1:143568-173607 GCF_011077185.1 Oxyura jamaicensis
CATTATAATTTATTAAAGGGACAGACATGCCCAGAAGGTGATTTATCCTATCCTAGCACAGATGGGTAAGGAGAAGAACGCACAAATCTCTAGAAATCTCTCTCTCCTCCTCTCTCTCTCCCCCTCTCTCTCCCCCCCTCCCTCCTTTGTGGGAAAACATTTAGAATAGATTACAAATTTTCAGGCTGTTAAAGCTAAATAAAATTAATTACATTATTAATTCCTCCTCACCTTATCTGCTTCTGTTAAAAACAAACAAACAAACAAACAAAAAACTAACATCTTGGCCTGTCTTTCCAGCATCTCCTAGTGGATGGATGTCTAGCTGTCAGATCAAGCTCAATATGCATAAAGCAGAGCTCTTAAACTTTTCCTCCCAAACCCTGAATCTTCTCTCTTCCACCTCCATTCTCAATTGCTTCATTATTTTACACATCCTAAGTTCAGTTGGCTTCAGCAGGATGGAACAAAAATTTGCTCTGAAGTGGTCAAGAGGAGTATTTTTTTCTTTATATAAGGAGTGCTGAAATAGGAAGGATAAGGATATTTTGGATATAGTAGATCTAGATAAAATCTTCAAGTCTCCTTGTGTTTTGTCTTTCTTCCCTGTCTTCATCTCAATGTCACCCAAGTTTCTAAGCTTTTGGGGTCTGGAACTGACTTTATTACACTCTTTAGTAGTACCACACCTTGTGGAACTGTAATTCCTCGTGTCAGTCTATAGACGCTATCACTTTGGGTCAAAGTTTTAAAGAAAGACATTCAAATACCTCTTCAGCCTTGCTCAGTAAAGATGTCCACAATATTTTACTGTGCAATGCCAGCATCAAGCCCAGCATGTGGTTCTGTTAGAAGGAGTCTCCTGAGAAGAGTCTCACAGTCTTGATTGTAATAATTCAAAAAAATGGAGATGCCACCTTTTAATAACCTCACTGGTAAACATGTACCATTTTCTATCTGACCTGTCTGAGCTTGAGTTCTAAAAACACGGTCTTGATTCACTACTACCAGAAACCTCTTCCCCTGTGACAAACTTCCCATTTTCAACCCTACACAGACCTAGAGCCAATCCACCCAGCCCATTTTAAAGTTATTTGGATAAACTTGTGAACTGAGATCAGAGATTCTTATTGAAAGGGAGATTTTGAATACTGAGATTCCCTGTATCCTTTACAAGTCTTCAGCATGTTTCTTAGCCTTTCCTTATTTACACTGTGAATAATTAGTAACAAAAATAATATACTATTATAATAAACCAAAACATATTGGACCAGATTGCCTTTCTGTGCTGATAATGGAATGTCTTACATTCCTCCAGGTCTGCATGGTGGTGTACAAGTATCATTTTGCATAGAAAACACATTTCCATTTTAATTTCTACTTCCCTGAACTATCAGCTTGGAAACGTTGTATTACTAGACATTAGTCCAAGCATTACCTCAAACATTTCCTAGAAGATTCAGTAGCGTCTGACTGTCTTTCAAAAGCTGGATGTAAGGGACCACATTTATGCCCAGGTAGGCACTTTAGCAGCAGAAAGGCAGTGAGAGCGCACATCATGGTGTGATGCATCTCTAGCTTCTAGTGCTATCATGTGAGCATGCTGCTTTCTGCTCAGTTTTGGCAAAAATTTCCTTCATGTAGAAGCAGGGACTCTTTGGAGAGGGAAAACAAAAGTCCTTAGACACAAGTTTGTGCTTGATTCATCCCTCTGAAACTTAAGTCCTTAAGCTCATGGTGAATTTGACCCAATGTTTTTGGCATCTGTGAACCATGTCTTTTTTCAGTGCATCAAAACTGCTGGTGATGGAACACAGTACCCCTTGGAGTTCTGTGCAGGTGTGACGAAGTGACAGTGTCATCCTGGCCTTTCCTCTGATGAGTTAAACACACCCAAGGTCCCACATGCTTAAGCCATCCTTCCCAGAAGACAAGTAGCAAAGAATAGATAAATCATCCCTCCTTCTCCATCAGGCCACAGGGCAGCAAAGTCTGGACCAATCCTCACATGCCATGTTACAGAGCTACTCACCGGCATTGTCTGGCTGCCATGCAAAGCATTGATAGCTGCTTGGGCCTCTGCATGTGAAGAGTATTTCACAAATGCACACCCTAGAAGAGGAAAAAAAACATTAGAAAGGTTGCAGAGGTACCAACGACAGTCTATCTAGCTAAGTGTCCTGTCCTCAGAACTGGAAATAAAGAAGCTAGTGGAGAAAGTATAGCAAACCAGTTATTCCTTCTCAAAGCCCAGCCATTAAACACAGCTGCATCACAGTGCCTGCAGCAGGCACTGGCGGACCCAAACTTAGTGAGTACTTTTTGAATCTACTTATCTTTTGACCTCCATAGCTTCTAATGAATATATATATATTATAATTTATTGTGTGAAAACAATTTTCCTTCTATTTGTATTAGACATAATGCTGAATGCTCCTCCCTCTGGTGTTATGGGAAACAGTGAGGAGCTGTGTGAAGTCAACAGAAAGCTGCACATGCTTGTTACAAGCAACCACAGGTCAGCTATAGAGAGGCATTCTGCTTGCTCCAAACACACAAGGTCTCTCTGTCTTGTATCACTGCCTGGTAGAGCTCCATTACACAGACTGCTCAGTGATTGTCCAGGCTCCAAACAGCTTTAGTCTGACAAAGCATGGAATACCTTCTAATAATAAAAAAAAAAAAGTAGGGATGGGAGAGATCTACATGTGATGACTGCCATCTTGCTACCACTGTGTTGTGGTTTAACCTGGCCAGCAGCTAAACACCACACAGCCGTTCGCTCACCCTCCCCCCTCGCTCTCTGGGATGGGGGAGAGAAACGGGAAAGTGAAGCCTGTGAGTTGAGATAAAGACAGTTTATTAAGACACGAAAATAATAATAACAATAATAATAATATGTACAAACAAGTGATGCACAATGCAATTGCTCACTACCCGCTGACCGATGCCCAGCCCAACCCCGAGCAGCCGGCCCCCCCACCCCGGCTAGCCACCCCTATATATTATTCAGCATTATGTCAGATGCTATGGAATACCCCTTTGGCCAGTTTGGGTCAGCTGTCCTGGGTCTGTCCCCTCCCAGCTCCTGCTGCACCCCCAGGCTGCCCGCTGGCAGGACAGAGCGAGGAGCTGAAAAGTCCTTGGCTTAGTGTAAGCATTGCTCTGCAGCAATTAAAACATCAGCATGTTATCAGCACTCTTCTCATCCTAAATCCAAAACATAGCACCCTGCCAGCTACTAGGAGGAAAAATAACTCTGTCCTAACTGAAACCAGGACACACTGAAATCTAAATCAGTCTTTTACAGCAAATATTATGTCACAATTTGCAGAGCCAGTGCCTCTATGGGTGCTTTCCTGTAGACATCGGAGAAATGCAGGCAGTGCTTCTCTGGCCTGAACTGCCACATGAGGAATTTCACACTGCCTGAACTCTTAAGGTTTTAGGTCACAGAGGTGCATTTATGAATATGTGCTAGAGTGCAGAAATGATCAACACTTCAAAGGGTCACATGCACCACTAGAGTGGGGGAAAGCATTGCTAACATTCTTAGCTACAAGCAAACTGACTCAGAGAGAAGAGTAATTTCCATATGCTAAGGTGGTTTTTAGAACAAATTGGAAGAGATCTGAGAAGTTCTGGCTTCTGTCCCCTTCTATTACTACTAAAGACTTTTGAGCTTTTAATCAATTTGCAAAACCCCAGTTGTTTCCCTGAAATAATTGCAAATAATTGCAAATAATTGCACAAGGGATGCCAGCCCTAACAATGTGACAGCTGTCCTTTAATCCCTTTGTAGCATCTTTAGAAGGTCAGCACACCTTCACAGATCCATACAGTGCATGGTGGAAACTGCAGTGCTAAAACACTTGCAAACTAGAAGAATGAGAAACAAAAGTCTCTATAAAAGTCTCATCACTACAGGCTGGCAGAAGAAGAATCAAAGGAAACAATAGTAGCCCCTTCTAAATAGAACACACACATATAAAAGTAGCTGGTAGTTAGGAGCCCCTCACTTTGCATTCCTCCTTACCATTGTGCTTAGACTGCATTTCAGGAAAAGCATAGTAGTTGTTGCTAATATTTGGATATAATTTATAAGGAGCTGAGAGAAGACAATCGCAAGAAAATGAGATAGATAAACTTCAGCTGGAAACGATAGGGATCAATTATGACATAATCACAGTCCAGTATTCCCGGGCTCCTGAGATACTGCACCTTCCTCTTAATTAATCAGAGATAATCCAGAATTAGAGTGTTTAATTATTTGCAGAGATTCTTTTTTACTTTCTGCCTCTAAAAAGAAGATGCTGATTAGCAAATATACAAAAGCTTTCCAGCTTCAGTCACCCATTGTATTTAGAGCAGGATTTTTGGCTTCCATGTTGCTGTCATGTTGAGGGCTTCACTCTCTTGAGGTGAAATTCACCCCTGTGCTGAGGAACCTGATGGATGAATGGAGCTGGATAAAGATGGGAATGAAGGGAACAGGAGGAATTTATCTTGTTTAATACCTGAGAAGCTAATGAGATCCCTCCATTGCTTCTGATAGGTTTTCAAGTAGAAAAACAGGTGAAAACTCAGATTTCACCTGTGTACGGTGGCAAGGCAGTAGCAGAGAGCCTAACATTTTGATCCCTTTATTTGTGTGTTCAGTGGGATGGCTTCTGAACACAACACCAAATGTGTGCATAATCTTCTTTCTGCCCCTTGTCACTATAATTGAGGTGATCTCCAGGATCTCATGAGCTGAGGACATGAATCATACCACTCTTCAAAACAACGGTGTCCCCGTGACAGGAGCAGCTCTGGAGTTTGAAGGAATTTTGACACAGAGAGAGATATATAACCTGTGCCGAACAGAGAGATACATGTGCTCGTATTTTTTTTTTTTCTTTCCTTATTTCAGGATTACAGAGCTGGAAGGGCTGCTCTGACTGTCTTGTCAGCTCTCCTGCAGGAACGGAGGAGACTGCAGAGTCAGAGCCTAAGATTATGACTGCAGAGGGTGATAGACTCCTCTTGAGGGACTTCGGGTGTTGTGGGAAATCTTTACTTTCTGAGTTACTGAAGTAGACAACTGCGGAATTAAAAACAAACAAAACAAAACCAAGAGGCTGTCCAGGCAGCTGCAATCCTGTGGGTCCTTCTGGATTACTAAACTGGATCCCATTTCATGGTGGCTTCCTCACCTGAGTACTCCTGCGCTCCTGGATGCACACAGGTGAGCTTTACCCAGAGAGATACAGGCAGGCTCTTTCCTCTCCCATCTCTCCCAGGACAGACAGACTCTGCACTTCCCTTAAGGCAGAAAAATGTCCTGGTCCCAGCTCTCCTGCCACCTGGTTGCATGCTCCAGTAACTGTTATGCTTGACCCTGGGTGACTTGTGCAGGAGATGGAGCTTGCATGGAGGACATGGCTCCGGACATCCTCCCATGGCTTCAGGAAAGGCTCAGATGCCTTTCTGGCTATGACTGGCCTGTGATGTTATTCACTGGGAAGCTGGGACCTACCTCCTCCAAGCATTGCTTTCACTGAGGTGTCTTCAAAGCTCGCTTATCGCAGGAATGCCTGGTGAGGCTTCATGTAATGGCTTTGCTAGGACTGAAGTCTATGCACTTAGTTAATCTGCCTAAAACTCAATTTAGGTGGAATTTATGCCTTATGGGTTTTACCCAAAATAAGTATCTCACAAGCAGTATTTGTCACATTGGTTTCTAGCAGATGGAAAACATTACGGACTGGGAATAAGTTTGTGGGAGTTGTGGCTCGCCTGACTGTCTCCGCAGATAAGGGCACTACCCTTAAGTTTGGATTGAATGCTCTGTGTGTGTGTGTATGTATCTGTGTGTGTGGAAATTGGGAGCTTCACATTCTCAGTAAATAGCACCTGCAAATGGAAGCTGTTAATATTAACTCCATCAAGGCTCAGTATTGATCCTGAACATCTCAGTGAAATGCAAGTCTGAGACTGCAGCCTGCTAGCACTAATAATTAAACTGGTTAGCAATATGGAGCTGCCACTCAGATTCAGACTTATAATGAAATTATTTAAGAAAAAAAAAAGAGAGAGCAAGAATGAATACAAGTTTGGGGGTTGGATCTCCTTTGGAATCTGTTTCTTACAGATCTCAGACATTATTGCCTTTATTATTACTCTGTTTAGCTCCTTTGTCATAGATTTTGTTCTGTACAATTCCAAGTGGAGGCAGACAGACTTTTTTGCTTTTCCCCAATTTACTGATTTGTTCAGTGAAGGGAGTGCCAAACTGCCTGCTATTTATGATGGTTGAAACTCTTCTTGGTGAATCAAACATTTGGGTGTCATGAAACTGAAGTAGCCATAAAATCAAAAGAAGTTGCCCACAGTTTATTTTCAGCTATTTGTATCAGGAAGGCTGGGCTTTCCTGACATACATCAAAATACTGCCCTATAATGCCAGAGTGAAGTCTTTCTTGGCTAACAGTGATTTTACAAAATAGCAGTATCTTTCTTCAGTGTATAACTGTGATTTGGATTTTTCACCTCCTTGTTGCAAAAATATGCTAGTTGATGTCACATGTCAAAATATCCAGTGAGATATGAACTGCATCAGCAAGACTGGTCTCTTCCCCTGGTACTGCACATTCCAGCACAGTTTATGATGTATTATATGCAGATCAATATTTAATGGACACATTATACTGTCAAGAGAAGAGGGCTTCCTATTCAAATTGAAGTTACTTTGTCTAGAAAGTGGCAGGGAAAAAATGACCCTTATGTTCAACAGAGAAGCCTGGACTCTAGAAAAGGTTTCCTTGTGCTATCCAGGTAACGAGGGATGCCAAGAAGTGGCAGAAGGAGGTAAGACACCTAATTTTGCAATTAAGCATTGAGATGTTTCAAGCAGCAAATAGCTACTGAGTATAATATTTATATCAGGTCCTGTATGCTTGAAATAGTGGTCACTGGTTAGTATGTAACTATGCAAGAACCAACTAAAGAAGAGGAGGACCTGGGGCTGGTGGGTGAGAAATAAGCAGAGACAATGGCGGAGCTGGTGAGTAAGGATGTAAAACAGAAAATATGGCTCTGTTTAAGGAAAGAATGAGCCTGTTCAATTGGGAAAGAAACTCCCAACTTTCCTAAGGCTGGTGGGGAGAGCAGATCTTGAGCAAATGTAAAGGTTTTGCATTCAGAGAGGAGGCTGTCCTGTAAAGAAACAGCAATAGGCAGCAGTTTGCATGTGGTCAGACACAGCTTGTTGTGGAGGGGGATGTTTTTAGGTGCAATCAACTCTCTGTTCTCATGCACAAGCAGACGGCAATCAGCAAAGAAATGGCCTCCCTTGGCAAATGTGACCCTTCCTAATATAAGAGATGCTGACCTGGCAGCCACCTGGTGACTTTGTTGTGACAGGAAATTATATATACACCAAGACTGGGTCTAGCTCAAAGCTAAAGCCACGGTGTGCCATAAGCCATTGTCTTACCTTTGCTGTTGCCATCGGGTCCCCGAAGGATTGTGCACTCCTCAATGTTGCCAAATGCCTCGAATAGCCTGCGCACGTCATCTTCTGACTGCTGCTTATTGATCATGCCCACAAAGAGTTTTCTGTCTTCTGGAACAAAGTAAGGAGATGCTTACCATATTTCGGGAGGGATGTGAAAGCCAAGATAGCTCAGTATCACATGCAGAACAGTGATTTCATTGAGATGACATATTTCAGAAGCTGTTAGTCATTTCAGGTGCCTTGCTCAAAACACCTTAATAACATCTGAATTTCAGTGAGTACTTGAAAATAATTTGACAATTTCAAAGAAGAAGAAGAAAAAAAAAAACTTCCCAAACCCCAGAAATATCTAAAATGTTTTAACTGCTTCTCAAAATCTAGGCACCAAAGTCTTCCAGATCAACTTTTTCTGATCAATTTTTGCAGTCAGCTTGCAGTAACTGAAATGACAACATTGCTCAGACTGCCATCTAAGTGAAATGAAGATAAAGATAGCATACATAAATAAAGTCCAACTGAAAAACAGCATAAATTAGTAGCAGCCCTCGCAATACTAAATAAGTCACGGAAAAAAATGTTTAACATAAGCTGTTTTGAATCAGAATATAACTGAAGCCACAGCCAGTAAATTGAGATTTGTTGTTCATACCCATTCACAGACACGTATCTACAAGTTTGGATGTGTTTATATATATATAAAGTTAATTTGAAATAAACCCAATGTTTTGGAAACATATATTGTCTCTTGAAACATAAAATTAACTTATACGAATGCTAATATCTGAGTTTACTCAAGAAGGTGCTGTTTCATGTCAAAGCAGGATGGGGTCTGCTGACAGATAATTGTATTTTGAATGAAGAAGACTATTTATACTTGGACTTATACCAAGTATGGAGAGCTTCAGTCCAGAACAAAACACCTTGAGAAAATGTTTGTGAAAACAGACCAAACCAAGGGCTACTGAGTTGGTAGAAAGATCTCAGGGGGCTCAGAGGGATGACTATAAATCAGGTTTATATTTAGAGACTACTACCATGTCCTGATTTTAGCTAGGATAGAGTTATTTTTCCTCCCAGTAGCTGGTAGGGTGCTATGTTTTGGATTTAGAATGAGACTAATGTTGATAACAAACTGATGTTTTACTTGTTGCAGAGCAGTGCTTACACTAAGCCAAGGACTTTTCAGCTTCTCGCTCTGTCCTGTCAGCAGGCAGCCTGGGGGTGCAGCAGGAGCTGGGAGGGGACAGACCCAGGACAGCTGACCCAAACTGGCCAAAGGGGTATTCCATACCATTTGACGTCATGCTGAACAATATATAGGGGTGGCTAGCCGGGGTGGGGGGGCCGGCTGCTCGGGGTTGGGCTGGGCATCGGTCAGCGGGTGGTGAGCAATTGCATTGTGCATCACTTGTTGTGTACATATTATTATTATTATTATTTTATTTTCTGTCCTAATAAACTGTCTCTATCTCAACCCACAGGCTTCAGTTTTTCTCGTTTCTCTCCCCCATCCCGGAGAGGGAGGGGGGAGGGTGAGCGAACGGCTGTGTGGTGTTTAGCTGCCGGCCAGGTTAAATCACAACAGTCCTTTTGGCGCCCAACGTGGGGCCCAAAGAGTTGAGATAACGACAGATCTGACTATAGTGTATTAAAACAAAATTCTGATATGCATTACATCAGTTTAATATTTACTAATCACAATGCCGATTTTTGTGAGCTCAAGTCTGCTGTGCCTGTTTTCCGAATTGAGTTATATAGCACATTACTTACTGTATGTGTTCCCTGTCGTGTTGCTTATCACTGCTGGGGGTTGGTACAAGGTTATTATTTGCTGTACTGTGTAACACTGGGTTACGATATGATAAAGTTACCGGCCATGAGACTAACCTGGTATTTGTACTCAGCACTGTCATCAACTCCATACTTTGGGAACCCTACCTCAGAAACTATTAATAATTACACTTTTCATGCTTTTTCTTCAGGGAGCCAATCTATGGAGGGGTCAGGGAAGATGTTTTTTCCCATTTGTTCACTCTCCCTTTCTTCTCCTCCAGGTGAGTTAGGGTAGCTTTCCAAAGCTTTGAATATCCTTTGGATACTCAGACCAGCATGTTCTCATTGTTATGTCTCCTGAATGAACTTCAGGTTCTGTCTAAGGTTAAACAAGATCATCCACAGATCTGTCCTGAGGCAGGATAGTTATGAGTGGCAGGGAGAATGGGAGGATATGGGTAGGCATCTAGAGCAGTGGGCACCTCCAGTGCTTTGGAAATTTACCCCTGAACAACTGAAAAATCCTAAAAAACTGGTGGAGTGCTTGAAAAAGGTGTGTCATCACCCTGGCAGTACCAGACATACAGAAATCACTGCAACGTGCTGGGGCTTGGCCTATGCTTACAGAGCTGCACTCAATGCCAGTATAACCCCAGTGACAGACCCGGCGGCCACTTCAACCTCTGAGACAGACCCAGCAGCCACTCCAAGCCCTAAAACTGGCCCCAAGGTTGAGCCAGGAAAAAAAAAACTTTACCAGTGTTGGTTGCACCCGTAACCAAGGTGAAAAAATGGTACAGAGAGTCAGGTCGTTTAGAATGCAGAGAGTCTTCTGGTAGGTCTAGGTGCAGAGAAGACGAGGCCGGGCCATCAGAGGAGCAGGAGGATGAAGATGAAGATGTCGCAAAAACAGCAGTATCTAGCCGAAACCTATACCAGCGTGAGCTATGAGATGTGCGAAAAGATTTCAGTCGCTGTATAGGCGAGTAGCTTGTCACCTGGCTGCTCCAGTGCTGGGTCACTGGGGCCAATAGTGTGGAATTAGAGGGTGGGGAAGCCAGGCAGCTGGGATCCCTTGCTAGAGATGCAGGCATTGACAAAGCAATTGGAGATGGAGCACCAGGCTACAGCCTCTGGAGGCGTCTCCTGTCAGCTGTGAGGGAAAGGTATCCCTACAAGGAAGAGACTTGTATGTCTACCAGGCAAGTGGACCACGATGGAGAAGGGAGTCCAGTACCTGAGGGAATTAGCAGTATGGGAGGTGATTTATGAGGACCTAGACAACAAACAAATATCCACAGATCCAGATGAAGTCAAGTGTACACGACCCATGTGGCTGAAGTTTGTATGGAGTGCACCATAATCATATGGAGCTCATTGGCATTAATGGCCTGGAAAGAGGATGAGGAACCCACAGTGGATGAAGTGGCTAAACAAATCTGGCAGTACGAAGAAAGTCTCTCCAGTTCCCTACAGGCCTGCGTCTCGGCTGTGGAGAAACTTTCTCAAGAGTTCCACCAACTTAAAGAGAATTTATCTTCCTCCCCACCTGTACAAACCAATGTCTCTGCTATTAGGGGTAAGTGTCCTTCTGTACAAGGAACACGATATGGTGGGTACATACCCCGTGCCACCCTGTGGTTTTACCTACGTGACCATGGAGAAGACATGAGAAAATGGGATGGAAAATCTACCGCAATGAAAAACAACCAGAAAAAATGGGTTCTCTGATAAACATGCTGCTCCAACTTCCAGCAGGCAGTCCTCCAGACACAGGAATGAAGATTCTGACGAGGACTAGAGGGGCCCTGCCTCCAGCCAGGGGGAGGAAAGGGACAATCGAGTTTATTGGACTGTGTGGATTCGATGGCCTGGCACATCAGACGCACAGAAGTATAAGGCTTTAGTAGACACCAGTGCACAATGTACTCTAATGCCATCAAGCTATAAAGGGCCAGAGCCTGTCAGTATTTATGGAGTGATGGGAGGATCCCAGCAATTAACTGTATTGGAGGCTGAACTGAGTCTAACTGGAAATGAGTGGCAAAAGCACTGTATTGAAATATCCTCTTAGAAGAGGATATTTCAAGGACCCAAAAGGGTTCCGGTGGGCTTTTGGCATAGCTGCCTTAGAGACAGAGGGCATTGAACAATTGTCTACCTTGCCCGGTCTCTCAGAGGACCCTTCTGTTGTGGGGCTGCTGAGGGTCAAAGAACAACAAGTGCCAATCACTACCACAGCTGTGCACCGGCGGCAATATTGCACCAACTGAGACTCCTTGATTCCCATCCATAAGCTAATCCGTCAACTGGAGAGCCAAGGAGTGATTAGCAAGACTCATTCACCTTTTAATAGTCCCATATGGCCAGTGTGAAAGTCTAATGGTGAGTGGAGACTAACAGTGGACTATCGTGGCCTGAATGAGGTCACACCACCACTGAGTGCTGCAGTGCGGAACATGCTAGAACTCCAGTACGAACTGGAATCAAAGGCAGCCAAGTGGTATGCCACAATTGATATCGCTAATGCATTTTTCTCTATCCCTTTAGCAGTAGAGTGCAGGCCACAGTTTACTTTCACATGGAGGGGAATCCAATACACCTGGAATCGACTGTCCGAGGAGTGGAAACACAGCCCTACTATTTGCCATGAACTGGTCCAGTCTGTGCTGGAGCAGGGGGGAGCTCCTGAACTGGTCCAGTCTGCGCTGGAGCAGGGGGGAGCTCCTGAACACCTGCAGTACATCGATGACATCATTGTGTGGGGTAACACAGCAGAGGAAGTTTTTGAGAAAGGGAAGAAAATAATCCAAATCCTTCTGAAGGCCGGTTTTGCCATTAAACAAAATGAAGTCAAAGGACTTGCACGAGAGATCCAGTTTTTAGGAATAAAATGGCAAGATGGACGTCGTCAAATCCCAATGGATGTGATCAACAAAATAACAGCTATGTCTCCACCAACTAGCAAGAAGGAAACACAAACTTTCCTAGGTGTCGTGGGGTTTTGGAGAATGCACATTCCAAATTACAGTCTGATTGTAAACCCGCTCTACCAAGTAACCCGTAAGAAGAATGATTTTGTGGGGCCCTAGGAAACGACAAGCCTTTGAACAAATTAAGCAGGAAATAGTTCATGCAGTAGCCCTTGGGCCAGTCCGAACAGGACCAGATGTAAAGACTGGGGAGAATGGCCCCACCTGGAGCCTCTGGCAGAAAGAGCCTGGGGAAACTCGAGGTCGACCCCTAGGGTTTTGGAGTCAGGGATACAGAGGATCTGAGGCCCCCTACACTCCAACCGAAAAGGAGATATTGGCAGCATATGAAGGAGTTCGATCTGCTTCGGAAGTGGTTGGTACTGAAGCGCAGCTCCTCCTGGCACCCCGACTACCAGTACTGGGCTGGATGTTCAAAGGAAGGGTCCCCTCTACACATCATGCAACTGATGCTACATGGAGCAAGTGGGTTGCACTGATTACTCAGCGGGCTCGAATAGGAAACCCCCGTTGCCCAGGAATCTTGGAAGTGATTATGGACTGGCCAGAAGGCAAATACTTTGGGATATCATCAGAGGAGGAGGTGGTCCGTGCTGAAGAAGACCCACTGTACAACAACAAGCTACCAGAAAATGAGAAGCAATATGCCCTGTTCACTGATGGGTCCTGTTGTATTGTGGGAAAGCATCGGAGATGGAAGGCTGCTGTATGGAGTCCTACACGACGAGTTGCAGAAGCTGCTGAGGGAGAAGGTGAATCGAGTCAGTTTGCAGAAGTGAAAGCCATCCAGCTGGCTTTAGATATTGCTGAACGAGAAAAGTGGCCAGTTGTCTACCTCTACACTGATTCGTGGATGGTAGCAAATGCCCTGTGGGGGTGGTTACAGCAATGGAAGCAGAACAACTGGCAGCGCAGGGGCAAACCCATTTGGGCTGCTGCGTTGTGGCAAGATATTGCTGCCCGTGTAGAAAACCTGGTTGTAAAGGTACGCTATGTAGATGCTCATGTGCCCAAGAATCGGGCTACTGAAGAACATCAAAACAACCAGCAGGTGGATCAGGCTGCTAAGATTGAAGTGGCTCAGGTGGACCTGGACTGGCAACATAAGGGTGAATTACTTATAGCCTGATGGGCCCATGACACCTCAGGCCATCAAGGTAGAGATGCAACATACAGATGGGCTCGTGATCGAGGGGTGGACATGACCATGGACACTATAGCACAGGTCATTCATGATTGTGAAACATGTGCTGCAATCAAGCAAGCCAAACGGTCAAAGCCTCTTTGGTACGGAGGACGATGGCTGAAATATAAATATGGAGAGGCCTGGCAAATTGATTACATCACACTCCCTCAAACCCGCAATGGTAAGCGCCACGTACTTACAATGGTGGAAGCGACCACCGGATGGCTGGAAACATATCCTGTGCCCCATGCCACCGCCCAGAACACTATCCTGGACCTTGAAAAGCAAGTGCTATGGAGATATGGCACTCCAGAAAGAATTGAGTCAGACAATGGGAGTCATTTCCAAAACAACCTTCTAGACTCTTGGGCCAAAGAACATGGTATTGAATGGGTGTATCACATCCCCTATCACGCACCAGCCTCTGGGAAAGTTGAGCGATACAATGGACTGTTAAAGACTACACTGAAAGCAATGGGTGCTGGGACATTCAGAAATTGGGATATGCATTTGGCAAAGGCCACCTGGTTAGTCAATACTAGGGGATCTGCCAATCGAGCTGGACCTGCCCAATCAAACCTTTTACGTACAGTAGAAGGGGATAAAGTTCCTCTAGTGCATGTAAGAAACATGCTGGGGAAGACAGTCTGGGCTACTCCTGCCTCAGGAAAAGGCAAGCCCATTTGTGGGATTGCTTTTGCTCAGGACCTGGATGCACTTGGTGGGTAATGCAAAAGAATGGGGAGGTCCGGTGTGTACGTCAAGCGGATTTAATACTGGATGAAAATAGCCCATGATTTGGATTGTATTATGTTAATTATTATATAATACTGTATGTCATCACTACCATGATTCCTGTATGTCAGTATCCTATTAATGGTATCACAGTAACAACCACATAGATACTAATGAATGAATTTTGATAGAATTGGACAAGCACAGTGGTGTGATGGAACAAGAACGGGCTTCAACATGTGACAATCCAACATCACACACCATGTCTTCTGCCCTGAAAGACTGCGATAACAGATGGAGTCTGAAGTCAGTCATGGAATATGCAAACTCATTGGACAGACATTCTATATATATAATAAATGAAAATGATGGTCAATTGGAATCTATTGGAAAGGGTGTAACCTGAGCATGACATAAATGGTATGGAATAAGGGGTGGATATATGTCCTGGTTTTAGTTAAGTCAGAGTTAATTTTCTTCCCAGTAGCTGGTAGGGTGCTATGTTTTGGATTTCGGATGAGACTAATGTTGATAACACACTGATGTTTTACTTGTTGCAGAGCAGTACTTACACTAAGCCAAGGACTTTTCAGCTCCTTGCTCTGTCCTGTCAGCGGGCAGGCTGGGGGTGCAGCAAGAGCTGGGAGGGGACAGACCCAGGACAGCTGACCCAAACTGGCCAAAGGGGTATTCCATACCATCTGATGTCATGCTAAACAATATATAGGGGTGGCTAGCCAGGGTGCGGGGGGCCAGCTGCTCAGGGATAGGCTGGGCATTGGTCAGCAGGTGGTAAGCAATTGCATTGTGCATCATTTGTTTTGAACATATTATTATTATTATTTTATTTTCTGTCCTAATAAACTGTCTCTATCTCAATCTACAGGCTTCAGTTTTTCTCGTTTCTCTCCCCCATCCCAGAGAGGGAGGGGGGAGGGTGAGCGAACGGCTGTGTGGTGTTTAGCTGCTTGCTGGGTTAAACCACAACATACCATTACACCATGAAAGAAAAGAAGAAAAAAAAATACATAGTTTATATCTTGTGTGTAAACAGGCCATTTGCACACAATTCATTAATGTCTTATTTATCATTCATTAAACACTATGTAAATGAGTGAATCATGATTTTATTAGAGCAGTTTACAGAGCAGATGTAACCAATTTGAATAAATAAATGTAAATAAATAAACACTGATTTTTTATTTTTTTTTAATGCATATATTAATCTAAAGATGAACAAAACAATGGTTTGCAACAAATATTTTTTGGCTGACTAGTTGGGTGATTTATGTAACTTTTGTTCACTGAGAAATCATTGTTATAGACAATCTGTTCTGCTTCAACCAGTGTTTGATCAAAATTCCCCTATCCAAGATGCACCTGCAAATTGGCAAATTACTCTATAGCCTTGGATGAGGATAATTTTTCATGCAGTTAATATCTACTGAGGATATTAGGAGCTTTCAGTCCTGCAGTGGAGTTATCCACATGAATCAAGAGTGCACTGCTCACAGAAAACAAGGAGTTATGTTGCTTTCAGTTAGGCTGCTGAAAGTATAGGAAAAAATAGTTTGAGGAGGGTAGGTATGCTTTTCTGATAAAAGAGAAAAACCAGGAATAACCTTCTGATAGATATGTTAAAAGCAAGAAATATGCCCACTTTATGTTGGCATTGATTAGGCAAAGGTTGAGGTCTTTGCTGGCAACACAAAGTTGAGGCTTTAATGATGCACAAAGCCCTAACTAGTCCTGTGTATGTTGTCCCCACCTCAAGAGAAGCTGTTTTGGACATCGCAAAGGTTCATTTTCAGGGTGGTTTTTGTTTCTGGCTTCATCCAGGAGGTAAAATGGCATTGGCAATTAGGCTCAGTGAATGGATTGTGAACCCCAAGGAACTGCATCAGGGGAATCTGTATAATCACAGGATATTTTTCCTCAAAATGTACTCGTCAATGCTTTGCCCAGTATTTTTAGAAAGGATTTGAGTAATTTCAATCCAGTAATGGAAAAGAATGAACTAAATAGTCAAAATGCTCCCTACAGATCACATCCCTGTGGGCCTGAGGGACCTCCTTGGTTTACCTTCACCTATAGTGGACCAATGACATTTCTCAGTCAAGTAACCAAATGATGGGGAGTCAGGTGGGAATTCAGCTTTAGAAACATCTCTTCTGCATGACCTAACTCCCGTTTTCATGGAACACTTTGTCGGTCCCAGCAGAAATCACTTTACTTGATGGCTAAACTGATGTGCAAAAGTGGGATAATGGGCTTTTATATTTGCTAATCTGGCCATAGCAGTTTTGGTAGGGAAAATAATTCTATCATCACATATGTCTGTTGTGGCGTAACAACCACACGGACACCAGGGTTCTTTTAGGATCAGTAACTGCTGCTACTTTATTCATGATATAACTTCATTCTCTTACTGAGGGCCTAACTTCATCTCTCATATCGAGGGCATAACTTCATTATCCTTGTTGCCTTCCTGTCCTGAGGACAGGCTCCCTTCTTATACCATTCGCCCCAGAGCAGTACTTTTCCACCAACTATTAATTGGTCAACAACTTTGACCGGCAACCGCAAACATCCAGCAACTTCCATGCCTTAACGGTTGGAGAACAAGCAACCCGAGGCGGCAAGGCATCTCCTGAATCACCCTTCTTTGTTCCCGCTAAACTCTTTACATTCCTGATGGTCTCATCGTTAAGCGTTTGATGTTATCACCGACCATGGGGCTTGTCGACCCCCATGGCCACACTCCCACAGTCTGTATTGTTGATTTACACTTGCTAAAGACCTTGTTTCACAAAGCTTTGTAGGTTTATGCTTACTGATAATTTGTTCCAGAGGAATGGTTTTCTGTTGCAAGTACTTTCAGCATGGACAATTTTCATGGCAAGGGAAAGACAGTAGTACTGTCAGCACTGGGCAGGGGGCAAGACTCCCTCAGCTCCCTGCTGTACAAAGATGAATTTTGCATAAACTGAATGGAGAAAATTGACTGAAAATAGGAGACCAGCATCTCAGCTTCATATAGACTCACAACTATATTGCCACTTGTTGTTAATATGGTCTAATCAAAATTAGATGAAACAGAGCGCTGACAACAGAAAATTACTTAACAAATATTTATCTTGTTCCCATCATAGCATTGTTCTGCAATCTCCTTCTGGTACCCAAACTTTTAAGATATTGAGTTCCTTCCTGTAAGACTCCCCTTCTGTGTAGATTAAGAGATGCCCCTCCTCTTGCAGTTATTGTATAGAAGTACACAGTCTGTGGTCCCCTTCTCTCTCTGCTCATGCCCCTTCATGAGTTGCATGTTATGGAGTCTCAAGTATGAGTGTGGGAATGGCACATGTGGGATCAAGTTGTGGCTTAAGGCCAAGATTTTATCCAACTCCTGGATGAGTAAGGATACTAGTGCATAAAGCCTGAAAGAAACCAAAGGACAATAATGCTACTTCAGAGAGTGCAGGACCACCCAACAATACCATCTGTACCGAAGCAGAGCCTTAAGTCAGTCAGTACGAGTTAGTAGGTCGTATTAGGCTGAGCTGTGAAGATATTTAAAAGATCGCTGAAAAGAAGAGACTCGGTAAGGGGACAGGCAAAGCTGGGTTTGGCCCTGAACACTTCCATCTCCCTGCATGCCAGGGAAGAAAAGGGTGGAGAAAACCTCTACTGGTGCAAGCCACCGATACATCATACACATCCACTACAGACAGTGTAAATTTGCTGTCAGTTGAAAGAACAGCAGCCCAAGCTCAGAGTCATGGGACTGTCCCCACAGGCATATCAGACAAAGTCTGACGAAACCTTGCAAGGTCCCAGTCCTCACAAAACCACCACCAGTGGTATCCTCACAGACCACCAGTCCTGCAGCCTCTGCACACCTGGAGCAGCTGTGTGAGCAGAGAGGTCCCATGTCATCTCCTGGCCAAGCCCACCCCTGAAACTCAGCTGCAAATGGAGCTACCAGGAAGACCAGTGCCTGGAGTAAACTGCTTCTGCAGCAGGAGGCTGTTTATCAACTATTTTTTACTGCTGGCATAGCACCGGGCTCGTTTTCACCTTTCTTAAAGGTTAACCTCATTCCCCTCTATTAGTTGTTTTTAGTGAATGCCATTCGGTGCAGCAGTTAAAGAGCTCTGTCATAATAGTGGCATTTAGAGCCAGTCAGAGTTGAAAGTTGGAGGGGTGAGAGGGGAGGGTAGAAGAAATAATCTTCAATAAAACGTTTACAGGGGGATAAGTGACATAAAAAGAATCTCACTTTCCCCAGCGAGAGATCTTTGGCTCTGTGTGCTGACGCTTCCCTGAGTCTGAAGTATGCCCAAATTTAGAGAGATGGAGTGCTTGGGGGGCTCCAACCTGGGGCAGGGGGCATCCCACATCTATGGGTAACTCCTTATTGGGTCTAGCAGGTCCAGGTTTGTGCTGATTGATGATTTTGGTAAAGGAAAGTTCCTCTGTGGCCATGGGTGTGTTGGTTATAAATTTTATCCCACCTTTTGTCATGTGCTTCCATTTCTGCAATGGTATTTCACATGACACTATTTAATCATAGTTTTCTTGCATTCCCACACTGCTCACAGGCAATCACCAACTGTATGTAATTTAACAAGAGCAAGTGTTGATTCTGCACCTGGGATGGTGCAACCCTGACTATATGTACAGACTGGGGGTGAGAGGCCAGACAGCAGCCCCACAGAAAGGGATGTGGGGGTTCTGGTTCACAGCAAATTGAATATGAGCCAGCAGCGTGCCTTTTGGCAGCTAAAAGGGCCAGCCATACCCTGGGGTGCATCAGGCACAGCCGGTTGAGGAAAGGGATTGACCTGCTTTGTTCTGTACTCATACAACCTCACCTCGAGCACTGCATGCAGTTTTGGGCACCACATTATAGAAAGGACATAAAACTATTGGAGAGTGTCCAAAGAAGGGCTACGAAAATGGTGAAGGGTCTGGAGGGGAAGATGTATGAGGAGCAGCTGAGGTCCCTGGGTTTGTTTAGCCCAGAGCAGAGAAGGCTGAGGGGAGGCCTCATGGTGGCCTGCAGCTCCCTCACGAGGGGAGCAGAGGGGCAGGCACTGAGCTCTTCTCTCTGGGGACAGTGACAAGAACTGAGGGAACGGCATGGAGCTAGGACAGTGGAGGGTCAGGTTAAATATTAGGAAAAGGTTCTTCAAGATGGTGGTTGAGCACTGGGACAGGCTGCACAGGGAGGTGGTCACAGCACCGAGTGTGCCTAGAGTTCAAGGAGTGCTTGGACAAGGCTCTCAGACACATGGTCTGATTTTAGGGTGATCCTGTGTGGAGCCAGGAGTTGGACTCGATGATCCTTGTGGGTCTGTTCCAACTCAGGATATTCTATGATTCTATGCTCTGAGCTGCTGTTTTAAAAGCTGGAGTCAGGCTTGCAAGAAAGTCTCCCACTTCCACTCAGAGGAAGGAAGAGCTTTGGTGAAAATAAACTAAGAAAAGAGGCAGAATCAGGAAAATATGTAAAGGGAAATATATAGATTCCCAAACCCTAGCACACAAAAGGTGTGACCAGCATCATTCAGGCTCTGCTGTTCTTTTCCTCCATCGTCACCAGACTTCCCCTGGCACTACTGTAATACACCATTCTGCATAAGGGAGATTTTGCCAACAGTGGGGGGGGGGGGGGACGGGACGGGGGGACAGGGGGGACACGGGGGATGACGACACACATGCTGAACAGCATTTCAGTAAATTGAGGGTCTGATCCAAAGCCTGCAAGGCTCCATGGCACTCTTTTTCATTAACTTCAATAAGCTTCAGCTTTAACCTTGGATCTCCAATGTTTATTTCAAGCACTGGTGTAGCATTGCTTGGAATATAATGTTCTTTCACATACGCACCTTGGGGTAATGGTCTAAATGAGTATGTGGATAAGTTAGGCCAGATCCTGCCAGGCAGCTTCCTGAAGCAGACACATTCATTTCTTGGGTCATTTGTTGAGCTGGCCAAAGCATTTCAAAAGAACGGTTATCTAGCTGAATGTGAAGTTTTGTAAAAGGCAAAGCATTCCCCTGGAAGGAGTCTGTTTCAATGAGATTTTTGCCAGGGGACATTTTTTTTGAAATTAATGCATTGAGTTCTCATTTCGGGAGGCACAAACCTGTCATTTTAACAGAATCTTTTTGATTAATTTTGTTTCAAGTCTGTATTGTATTAAACCACTAAGAACATAAGAGTTTCCGTTTGGGGTTAGACCAAAGGATTTTTCTACGCCAGCATCCTCTGCTCCAGCAGTGCCCATTAGAAAGAGTAAGAACAGGGCTTTTATAAAGAGTGACACTTCCCTTAATATCCTTCAGCTTCCAGCAGACACAGATTTAGTGATTAAGATAGATTTTGCATCTGGATCTTCATGTTTAGTAGCAGCGAGTGGATGCTCCTCGTTCCTTTGGATCTAATTATGACTTTTGCCTTCAGCAACATCCCACGGCATAAACTCTTTCCTTTATTCATATAGTGTGTGAAAATGTACTTTCTTTTGTCTGGCTGAAAACTACAGCCATTCTGCTTTATATATTTTATATTTTGAGGTTATTAAGACAAAGCCTTTGTATTCCTCTGAGACAAAACCCTGTAACAACAGAAGAATTTCCATTTCACAAGAACTTTGGCCTCTCCAATTCAAAGTTGAAGCACATTTTTTGAGACATAAGTATTTCCTATAGAAAGAAAATTTCATTTTTCATCCAGTTTCAGCTATTTCATTATATCAGTGTAATCGAAGGTGACAGCAAAAAATAATAAAAACAAAGAAAGAAATAAAACCCACTTCAGCATCCTAGGAAGAGCTGGAGAGAATGAATGAAAGTTTCACAACAGCAGCTTCTTCCTTCCAGCTGGGCTAGGAAGGTCACAAGGACAGGTTAGGGGGATCAGTCACCCCCACCTGATCACGCTGGCATTGTGTAATGCCCCGACTCTATAGTTTAAATGCCTGTAAGTCAGATGGTATTCATTATAGGAAAGGAGCCTAGATAAAATTCCACCTAGATAAAGCAGCACAGGCTTAAGGAAAGTTACACCAGATATTTTTAGGTGGTGTGGGTCTGTCTTTGGGGGATAAAACATCACTTTTAAGGCCTCCTTGCAGTCTGTGGGATGTCTGAGGGGTTCAATGGGTGGATCCCATTTAACTTCAGGTCTTACACCCAACATGTACCCCATGCCCAACTCTGCTTCTCACATCCATAGGCAAATCATGACAGGGTTTCAGCTCTTGCTCAGTAAAGCAGGGTGAAATTAAATTTCTATTTCAAACCTTCCTATTTTTCTGCTTATAGTCTCAGGCAGGACTGTCTCTTTCCATGCTTACATACACAGCCTGGCATGCTCCACTCTGATTTTAGCTGTGGATTCTAGATACAAGTGTCAAACAAATAATACACAAAACTTTTGTATGAAATATGGCTTCATAACTGAAGTGAGCATTAGGCCCAGAGCTAAATGATGTAGGAGAGGTGTTATTGAGACCTATGAGACATGCTGCTTGGATTCCTTTATTGTTGTTGTATTCTTTTGCCTCTCCTTCATTTTCTTTGTTTGTAGATGAAGGGATGGAGAGGAAAGAAGCCAGTAAGTTTATAAAAGCAAGAGAGAAAGGAGCTGAGGCATTTTTGTGGAGATCTTTAATGACATTTTGTATAATGTGAAAGTGGGGAGGGAACAGGGGAGAGAAAAAGGGAATTAGCAAAAAAAGTGGCAAAAGAAAAGTGGAATGTGGAGAGTAGAGTGTGGATGAATTTTAATGCAATCAGAAAGCTGTAATAATTGTAATAAAGGAATATATTCAGATGTCAAGAGAAGGAGACGGGAACAGGACCTGCAATGCCAGAATTTAAATTAGACATAGGCATATAATTCTCTTTTCTCTCTCCCCTTCTCTCTCCCCCCCCCCTTTCTTCAAATGAAGGAAAATGATTTTTTAAGCACAGCGAAAGAGGGATTAATTGACAGGTTTTCAGCCCTATGTCTTTTGGCGCATCCCATTTAATCACCATCTTTAATATTAAGGAGGCTGTGGCCATGCAGGGCTGTCTCAGGCTCGAAGGAAAAGGGAAGATATACAGAGGAAAAGAGAGATAACACTTAGGTTCAGGCAATTGTGAGGAAGTGTTTCAATTACCTCCATTGAAGTCTTTAAAAATGAAGTTTAATTTGATCTAAAATGTCACAGCTCCTGCAAGAGAAAATATGTCCTTACCACCCCCCTTTCTCCCATGTCTTTGCTGTTTCAACAGCCCTCGGTGCTCAAAGATTGAGTGCTATCATTGATTAATGTTGTGGCCTTCTGGGCTTCTGGAAAAGGTTTCAAAGCTCTGACAGGTCACCAGTGGGATGAGTTTAGGAACTGAAGCTTATTTTCCTGACATACCAGCCTTGACACCACTGACCCTGTGGAGTTTGTCAAGAAGCTTCTAAGCTCTGGTCTGAATGAGTGTGAAAACCAAACAGCCCTTCAGGCTCAGCCTTGGCCCAGTGTTGCCACAGAGTGAAAAGGGGACCTTACATGTAGGAATTAAGATGTGTTTAATTCCCCAGAACCAAAGGCTGCAGGAGTTGTATTCAAATCTGAGCTCTCTGAAAGATGAGTGTAAAACTGTGATGTAATTCAGTGTTTGTTTGAGGTGTCATTTGTAGATCTGCAAGAGCTGGAAGCCCAGACAGTCATGGAAAATCCTGCAAAACAGACACAGCACAGCTACATGCCTCCACACTTCTATGCTGGGTCTCCCTAGGTGCTATTCTTCCATGAATATCTCAGTGCATCAGCTCATGGCCAGGGCTATTCCCAGGAAACTGCAACTATAAGCACAGGCTGCTAATATTTAGGGAAAGATGTCTGGTGTTTTTTTTTTCTTGTTGTTGTTGTTTTCTATGATTGGAAGGCTGATTTGAATTCAGTTATTCTTCTTATTGTGGAGGGACAGAGAAGAGAAGCTGGGTTCCTGGGCTATACATCAAATTTAAAAAGATCAAATTTTGAATCCTGAGTCTTTTCCCCAAAAAACACTGCCTCATGAATCATTCTCAGAAATATTCCAATTGAGTGTTTCAGATAATGAATAAACTTGTAACAATTATGATCTGCCAGGCACAAATCAGGCAGAGTCCTTGTGCTTTACATGACACCAGCTCTAAGACTGCTCTCACCACCAGATTTCCTAAGTAAAGACTATTAATAAAGTGGGTTGTTGCAAGTTGTTTTCCCAGCTCCATATCAAACACCATAAAACCTGTCATTTAAGATCTGCACAGGGAGTAGTATCTCTTGGCAATGGACAGTTGTGATGGCGCTGTTCAGCAAGCCAGTACTTGGGGTTATAATATTCTCAGCTGTGCAAGGAGGTTCTGCTGTTAGAATAATTTCTTAGGCTATCTCTTCATGGCAGGGTTTGCTTGGCCTGTTGCCTTGGTTTTGTCTATAACCTGTCCTGTATCTACACAGAGGAAGCCTGAGTGTGCTTTCCTCCGAGCTACAAGCCTGTAGGTGTACACTTGGATGTCACTTCTCTGCAGGTAGGCAGTGGGTACTGCAACAGGAGCACAGACCAGCAAAGCCCAGAGAGCGATCGTCCTCCTAGTCTGAACTTTTTTTTCCATCTTCTTCCATTTTTTTGTCCCAGCTCCATTCTTTATGTCTCTGCTCTCCCAGACAACTTCTGGATGTGGTTCAACAGCTGGTGAGGACCAACAAGCTCTTCCAGTACTCTGTCAAGCAGGTCTCTGCGCTCAGGAGGATAAGCCAGCAGTATGGTTGAGGGCCTTCAAAATAGAGAATAGGCCCTGACATGTTTAATTTGAAAACATAATCTTAGACTATGGGTTCACCAGCTGGCAAAATGTTAAATTTCTTTCCAGTTACTCATGAGGCCAACAGTTATCATCTGTGTTCTCTTGGACACATTCACCTAAATTACTGTGACAATGTGTTCAGGGGTCATACCACTGAAGGGCTTAAAAATCTCTCCTCAGAAGACCCCTCCAAGATGCATGCTCGGTGTCATTTGCAGAAGCAGGGCTTTTCATTCAGAAATGAACCTTGCCTGGATTTACCCTCACTGTGGAGCTGGGGGAGCTTCAGCCACCTTAATCTAATAGAGACCACCAGAGGGTTCAGCCAGAGATCTGACCACCAGTTGGCCAGATGCCATTCAGTGTTATTGCCAGAACTGCTTGCATTTGTGGCTCTTGGCAAACACTGAAGAACCTCAGCAATGCCAAGCTATGCCTGGTGGAAACACCCATCTATTCTTTTTACAGATGGGGAAACTGAGGCTGCCTTTTTCCCTGGGTGATTATTATATCCCATGTTTCCACTGAGGCCCTTGTCCTTGGCAGAGACGTATTGTAAGTCTTTTGTAACAGTCACTACATGGTCTTCTGTCTTGCTAGTGCCAGGAATAACAAATCACATTAAGGGAACAGTGATTTTGCTTTCCATAATATTCATATCACAGCTTGAGATAGGACCCAGGAGTTCCAAATACCAGTCGGAAATGTACAGGCAGGAACTTTGGCCAAACTCTTGCATATCCTCTTGGGTCCACTCTTCCATAACTGAATCAGGAGTGATTTCCACTCTCTCCCAAAACAAGATGCAGGGCCTGTCAGTGGAAACCAATTAGCAGCATGCTCAGCATAAACAAAAGGAAGCGGTTTGTAACACAATGCATGATTAAGCGGCAGAACATCTTGCTGCAGGATGTGCTGGATGCTCATAGTCCTCATGGGTTCAAATCCCAGTAAATAGTTACATCGAAGAAAGAAAATTTGAGGGCTGTTGTATACAAAAATACCACTTTGGACTCTGGAAGTCCCTAAACTGCAGAGCGCTGAAGTCTGGAGAATGTCCGGGGAGATTAACAAAATCGTTTACCTTGTTCTCATACTCTTTCCTAGACATCTGCAGTTGGCCATAGTCAGAGGCAGCGCTCTGAGTCAGACACACCATCTCTTATACAGCTGTTCTTCCACTTTGTGTGCAGTATCCACATCCAAGTCAAGGCCCAGAGTGCAGCCAAGCAATTAAACAAGAGAAATCCTTCCAACTAAGTTTTTCAGATGTAATGGTGGAGAGTAATGCACCTGTGGAATAAACCTTCCTTCTTTGTGCAGGATAATTATACTCCCACACTGAGTTAGGCCCTCAGTAAGAGAATGAAGTTATATCATGAATAAAGTAGCAGCAGTTACTGATCCTAAAAGAACCCTGGAGTCCGTGTGGTTGTTACGCCACAACAGACATATGTGATGATAGAATTATTTTCCCTACCAAAACTGCTATGGCCAGATTAGCAAATATAAAAGCCCATTATCCCACTCCTGCCTGAGGGCAGTACCTGAAGAAATTAATTCCCAGATTCAGGGCAAAATCTGAGTCTCAAAAATGCCAGTTTCCAGCTACTGGAGCTTCACTGTCCACGTGGGAAGATATAACCCTCAGTAGGCTCTTTCCACCTCCAGTTTCACGATTACTAATAATGCTTTTTGGCTAACAATGCTTTTTTGGTGGTCTGGAGAAAGAAAAGCTGTGCAAGCCAGATCTGAACCTGGCTCCAGTCCCTATTACTGCAATCATACTGTAACTGTGCTAAGGGGAGTCATCTCTTCCCTTCACCAGCAGCAAGGACTCAGAGACAGAAAGAAACAGAGAGTGAAGGTGCTGTTTTATAGCAAGCCTTTTCTGAGCTTGAGAGCTCGCTGTGCTATTCTTCGGCCCGCCCCCCCCCCCCCTCGCCTTTTCCCTCATTTCAGGCCTTTTTGTGTTTCATGCAGGCTGAGAGACATGCTGACAAGTTGTAACTTTCACTTGGCTCTACAAGGGCTTTGTTAACGAGCCTGCCACAGCACACAGCACAAGTGTCTCCTGCTACGCAGCAGACATAAGTTCCCTCTCCCTGCCAGGCAGCAGGAGAGGACCTAAGCCAAGGGGGGAAATGAAGGCAGGTTCCTGTTCGAGGTGGTAGGCGAGCCCTGTCCCTGCCCACCTCTCCTTCCCATCTACCCCTATATAACAGGTACGAGGGTCTAGAATACGACAGTCTGAAAAACTAAGTAGATGAAACCCTGTCCCGGTTGGAGAGGGTGCCTAAGGCAAGGCAACCTACCCCCCGCATTGCTACATCATCGGTCAAAAAGGAAAGAAGAAGGCTTATTGTCATGGGGGACTCCCTTCTAAAAGGGACAGAGGGCCCGATATGCCGACCGGACCCAACCCACAGGGAAGTCTGTTGCCTTCCTGGGGCTCGGGTGAGAGACTTTGCTAAGAAAATCAAGCACCTGGTACGGCCCACTGACTACTACTCGCTACTGGTCTTTCAGACTGGTAATGACAAGGTAGCAGCGAGAAGTCCAAGAGCGATCAAAAGGGACCTTAGGGCTTTGGGGCGACTACTTAAAGGATCAGGGGCACAGGTTGTGTTTGCCTCTGTCCTTCCAATAGGGGGGCTCGATGCTGACAGGCGGGCTCATCACATTAACATGTGGCTTCGGGACTGGTGCAACCGGCAGAACTTTGGGTTCTTCGATCACAGGAAGGTCTACATGACACCAGGCCTGCTGGCACCAGATGGGACGCACCTCTCTCAGAAAGGGGTAAGGATTTTTGGTCAGGAGATGGCAGGGCTGATAGATAGGGCTTTAAACTAGAGTTGAAGGGGGAAGGGGATAATACCAGGCATGCTGGTGACGAGCTAAGGGATGGTGCACTAGAATCAGAGGGACAGTGGGAGACAGAGGGAGCTAGAAGTCTTGGCCCAGTCCCACAGCTACGACATCATCGGCATAACTGAAACCTGGTGGGATGAGTCCTGTGGCTGGTGTGCTGAAACAGATGGTTACAGGCTCTTCAGGAGGGACAGGCAGGGTAAGCGAGGTGGTGGGGTGGCGATGTATGTGAAGTATGGGCTGGACGGTGTGGAACTTCAGGTTGGCGATGGCAAAGTTGAGAGCCTCTGGGTAAGGATTAAGGGACGAACAAATAAAGGGGATGTTGTTGTGGGAGTCTATTACAGACCACCTGGCCAGTACGACAATGCCAATGAATTATTCTTTGCAGAACTAAGAGATGCCTTGAGATCAACTCCCCTTGTCCTTATGGGGACAATGTCCTTATGAGTCAACCTGCCAGACGTTGACTGGGATCACCACATGGCTGACACGAGCAAGTCCAGGAGGTTCATAAAGCACCTCGATGATAACTTCTTGGTGCAGGTGCTAAGGGAGCCAACTGGGAAAGGTGCCCTCCTAGATCTGTTGCTGGAGAACAGAGAGGGTCTTGTGGGAGATGTGGCAATTGGCGGCCATCTCAGTCATAGTGACCATGAAGTGGTTGAATTTAGAATTTATGGTGACAGAAGGAAAACTGCCACCAAAACTTCAGCCCTGGATATGGGGAGAGCAGACTTCAGGCTGCTCAGGGAACTAGTGCGAAAGGAATTCGCAGGTGGCTTTGTGCTGTTTCCCACATCCCTGAATTAGAGATAATGAGGAAACAAGCTAGAGACGAGTGCACGGAGAAGCTAGACCAGTGATAAGTTGTTGTCGGCGCATGCTGTAGTTAGTTGCCTATATATACTCTGTTAGAACATGCAATAAAGGAGGACGATTATACTCGCATCGAGGTTGCATTGTTACTCCAGGACTGTCTCCCTTTCCAACAGGAACTAGTCAGCAAGGTCCCCTGGGAAACTATATTTGAAGGTGTGAAATGTGTTTTTTCTGTTTCCTTAAGGTGGTGAGCTAAGTCTCAGTGAGACATACAAACATCCATGTGGACCCATTCATTTTAATGTTGTAAAATCGTGGGTCAGATGATTCAAAACTTTAATGTAAATGTACTCAAGTAGGGGAAAGGTGAATTGGTATCATTTATTTTAAAAAGTCATATGGTGGATTTTTTTTTTGTTTGTACTAATATAAAAATCACGAGAGCAAGCTTGTTGAACATTAAAAGTTATTTTTATGTAAGTGCATTTACTCTTTCTATATTTGAACAAACAGAAGTATCAAATACTTGTTTAAATATTAAGTGGGTGTTTTGAGCCTGCAAATTTAATATCGGCTCTAAAACTCTGCTTTCATAAGTACCATTTATTATACCACTATATTTCTGATGTTTGCATAATCATAGAAGGACCTCAAAACTTGAATACACAGACTGAAATAGAAGCTGATAGACTTGAATATGTCAGTGTGCTACATCGTGGCCTTTGAGGACTGTCACTATAACCCTTTTACATTACAGACCTAATGTTTTAGTCCTAAATTTTCAGGACCCCTTAGTACAGAAGAAAGCTTTATAAAATTACTGATGTGAATTTCTCTAAAAAGGTATATTTTTTTGTCCAGTTGTATTATTTAAGTGTTCCTTTGTATCAATTTATGTATGCTCCTGTTGTGGTTTAACCCAGGAGGCAGCTAAACACCACACAGCTGTTCGCTCACCCTCCCCCCCCGGGATGGGGGAGAGAAACGAGAAAAACTGAAGCCTGTGGGTTGAGATCAAGACAGTTTATTGGGACAGAAAATAAAATAATAATAATAATAATGTGTATGTAGCAGGTGATGCATGGTGCAATTGCTTGCTATCCGCTGACCGATGCCCAGCCTGTCACCAGGTGGCCTAGTACCCCCCACCCCAGCTAGCCACCCCTATGCATTGTTTAGCATGCCGTCAGATGGTATGGAATACCCCTTTGGCCAGTTTGGGTCAGCTGCCTTGGGTCTGTCCCCTCCCAGCTCTTGCTGCACCCCTAGCCTGCCCGCTGGCAGGACAGAGCGAGGAGCTGAAAAGTCCTTGGCTTAGTGTAAGCATTGCTCTGCAGCACTTAAAACATCAGTGTGTTATCAACATTAGTCACATCCTAAATCCAAAACATAGCACCCTACCAGCTACTGGGAGGAAAATTAACTCTATCCTAGCTAAAACCAGGACAGCTTCTAAAACAAAGAAGGGGGAGTAGTGACCCCTAGGAAAAGATAGATAAAGTATGCTATGTTCTTAATTTTTTAAATTGATGGACAGAGGAAGGTCCTTGCATCTGTCCGTGCAGGAGAAAAGGCGACAGACAGATCTAGGAGACAGATCTGGGAGAAACTCAGTTAAAGGAAGAGCACAAGTCATGGTAAAATAAATAAATAAATAAAAATAAAAAAAATAGAGCACCAATCATTGGGAATGGCCCTACACTCTAATAACTTGGGGGCCGAGGTTGTGCTTGTGTTTTAACAGAAGCCGGTCCTTGATGGGTGTCAGCACCATGAGTCCGTCCGGCCGTCTCATCATCTGCCTTAACATGATCACAGCACCCTCCTCTGTGGTTTGGACTCCAGCTCAAACAAAAAACAACGTCTGGAAGGGTCCCGCTGGCATACGCAAGACCCACAAACAAGGACTCCAAGAGTTGGGAGGGGCAACCAGAGCCCCCCCTGGCTGGGCAGCACTCAGTGCCTGCCTCTCCCAGGGATGTGGTTACAAAGTTTGTTAAAGATAGAATTAGTATGCCTGGTAGTTTTTACTCTGTGTTTTAGTTTGTGTTAATCGTGCTTTCTTAATTTGTGTTAATCGCGCTTTTTTATGTTAATAAAGAAGGGGGAGATGTGGGAGTGAGGCCATGGGGGTCGACAAGCCCCATGGTTGGTGATAACATCAGACTCTTAATGATGAGGTCAGCAGGAATGTAAAAAGTTTAGAGGAGGGAACAAAGAGGGGTGATTCAGGAGATGCCTTGCCATCTCGGGTTGCTTGTTCTCCAGTGTCCTGGTTTCAGTTAGGACAGTTATTTTTCCCTCCTAGTAGCTGG
>NW_023305602.1:258607-272315 GCF_011077185.1 Oxyura jamaicensis
CCGCTGTCATCGGTTATTGCCAGCCCTGGGTCTCCATCCAACCATGCCACAACATCGGGGTCACCCTCACCAACATGACAGGACAAGAAGCGATGTGCCTGTCCCTGGCTTAGTGCTAACGACCCCTTTACGACACGTCTGGTGGGGATCCTGGCAGATAACAAAGATTGGACTGTCTACTTGCTGCGAGCGCCCCTAGAGCCACAGGAATTAGATATCCTGGGAAGTGTAACAGCCACATCATGTGTAAGGTTCAATTACATGGGCAAAAAACAAACCATGAAACAAATTGTTAATGTCACACCTGCTCCTTATTGCAGTGCATCTCTTTGGTGTAATTATACAAAACTTTAATAGCATCGTTCCTTGTGCCAGGAGCAGCTCTGCTCAGCTGTGGGATCAACTGTAGAACGGACACCCCTAGGTGCACCCCGAGCATTTTCCTCGGAGGGGTCTCCACTCTCAGCCGCTCACCACAGGAGTAGACATGGACCTCCTGAAGCCGCGGACAAATTACCTTAAGTGATATTTTCTTGTGGTATGAATGAAAAGTGCAAGAGGCCTCTTTGTGTGAGTGTGTGATTGTGCTGTGTGAGTGAGAAGTAGCATCGCAGCGAAGCACCATCCCTAGTGCTTAGTGACTTGTTGATTGATGTAGATTCTAGTAGGCATGCTACTTTACAATCATAATTGTATGTGATTTTTGCCCTGTTGGTTATTGTAATGTTTGCAGTGTTTGATAGAAAATATATAGAAAGCATTTGGTTGATTGTAAATAAAAAGGGGGAATTGTGGGAAAGGAATTCGCAGGTGGCTTTGCCCTGCTTCCCACGTCCTTGTATTAGAGATAATGAGGAAACAAGCTAGAGACAAGTGCATGGAGAAGCTAGACCAATTATAAGTTGTTATCGGCGCATGCTGTAGTTAGTTGCCTATATATACTCTGTGAGAACCTGCAATAAAGGAGGACGATTATACTCACATCGAGGTTGCATCATTACTCCGGTCCGTTTCCCTTTCCAACAACACCCTGCGGCCTGTGGTGAGGACCATGGTGAAGCAGGATGTCCCCCTGCAGCCCATGGAGTACCACGGTAGAGCAGGGTTCCATGCTGCAGCCCATGGAGGAGACCACAGTGGAGCAGGTGGACCTGCACCGACGTAGGCTGTGGCCTGTGGAAGACCCCTGCCGGAGCAGATTCCAGGCAGGACCTATAGTCCGTGGAGAGGAGCCCACGCAGGAGCAGGTGACATGGCAGGAGCTGCTGCCCGTGGGGGACCCAGGTTGGAGCAGTTTGCTCCCGAGGGATGGACCCCGTGGTACGGACCCATATCTGGAGCAGTTCTTGAAGAGCTTCTGCCTGTGGGAAGCCCACGCCGGATCACTTCAGCAGGGACTACATCCTGTTGGAGGGACCCCACAGCAAAGGGGACGAGAGTGACCGAGAAGGAGCAGCGGCGAAGAAGTGCTATAGACTGACCATAACCCCCATTCTCCCATTCCCCTGCACCGCTCGGGGGGAGGAGGTGGAAAAGGGTGAATGGGGGGGGGGTGCTTTTAGTTTATTTTCTTTGTTTCTCGCTTCTCTAGCTTGTTAGTAATAGGCAATGAATATTACTATCTCCCTATGCTGAGTCTGTTTTGCCCGTTACTGCATGATCTCCTCGTCCTTATCTCAACCCTTGAGCCCCTTTCATCATATTTTCTCCCCGTTCCTCTTTGAGGAGAGGGGAGTGAGAGAGCGGTTGTGGTGGAGTTCGGCCACCCACCTGAGTAAAACCACCACAGGCATTTGACCAACAGGGAGTAGAAGCAATGCATTTGTGATCAGAACTGTGGGGGAAAGGAGGAAAATAACAACAACTAAACAGCTCCACTAATAATTATTTGGAAAGCAAAATCCATTTTGTGGCATGGATTTACTGATAAAACCAATATTTTGGAATATCAAGATTTTTTCCAAAGCTTGCTGGTGTATTGATAGATAGATAGATAGATAGATAGATAGATAGATAGATAGATAGATAGATAGCTTTTTTAAAAATGGTATATATATATATTTTTCTTTCCTTATGATGCTTGCATTTGGAATAAAAAAAAAAAAAAACACCTTGTCCTTTGGCAAGAAAAATGCAGCATATTTTCCCTCTGTCTGCAAATATTTTCTTTTTAGCTGGGTAACATTTCATTCTCTGAACATTTTCTTTGGAATATCCTTGCTGTAAAAGTGCTCTATATAGCAGCTGAGACGGCATCATTCTACTGCTCCTGAAAACCAGTAAGTTATCCGGAAACTGGAAGAAAATTCAAATTTCCACAAGCAGAGTGCTTCAAAACCAAAGGAATCCCATAATTCCTTTACAGGAGAGACTTGTTCTCTCTGTAATTTGAAATAATTCTGACGGAGCTTAAAACTGGATTCTCCAGACATGGGATGATTGCGAAATGGATCCCACCTAGCACTAAGTTTCTAGAGCTTAGGTGTTGATGTGTGAACAGGATGTTCAGATGTTCCAGCTGGGGACAGATGTCCCAGTTGCGGAGATCTCATCAACAGAATTATTTAGGACATAATTCCTCCTGCCAAATAATGGAATCTACCTTGGGCTGAAATGGATCTTGAACAAACTCCACTGACCATGTTGCCAAGCTCCCTGTTAACTACAGAAGCAGCCGAGAGAGATTTACTCACATACAGATGCAAATACTGTGGACACACAAATTCAGTCAAATGAGTCACAGCCCTGATTTAGAGGTATGCAAAGTTGAGGAAGATGAGGTTTTGCTATATGGTTCTGCTTATTCTTCTTATTCAACAGCCAGCAAATTGGGAAGTCTTCGTTATTCCATTACTTAGCAGTTATTTTACACTAACAGCACTGGTGTTTCTAGTTCCTCTAGGCCTCATGGTGACAACATGGCATAAATGAGAAGACAGCAGCTTTGATTGCAAGATTGCTCCAAAGCCCAAAAATCTAACAAACATCTTATCCAATGTTATCCTTGTCACTTTGAGGTTTGTGCTCTGAGATATTTAACTCCCACTATGCTGTTATGCCTTTGCAGAAGATCCTCTAGGACACTGACAATATCTTCACATAGGTAAGAGCTGCCACCTGTGGGAGACCCACATGGCTGTTCCAAAATGGATGAGTTTCTTCTCCCTGAGTATGACTCCATTCATTAAGTTATGTCATGGTAGAGGAAAGGAAGAAAAGTAGGAGGAAGTCTTATGAGAAGTGAGACCACAATACTAGGAGTTTTATTCTTGTGGGGCTAATTTGAGACTTGCTAGGTGATAAACTCAGCACTGACAGCTGAGGCTTCTCCCCACACACTTCAACCCCGCACACCCAAAGAGTGAGCATTAGTTCAGCCTGTTCATCTCTATGGCTCTATGTCCAGGTGGAGGCCGGTGACAAGCGGTAACCCTCAGGGGTCTGTCTTGGGACCGGTGCTTTTCAATATCTTCATCAGTGACATAGATGATGGGATTGAGTGCACTCTCAGCAAGTCTGCAGATGACACCAAGCAGAGTGGTGCAGTTGATACAATAGAAGGAAGGGATGCCATCCAGAGGGACCTGGATAAGCTTGAGAAGTGGGCCCACATAAACTGAATGAGGTTCAACAAGTCCAAGTGCAGGGTGCTGCACCTGAGATGGGGCAATCCCAGGCATGAGTAGAGACTGGGAGAAGAACCTATTGAGAGCAGCCCTGTGGAGAGGGAATTGGGGGTTCTGGTAGATGAGAAGCTCGATGTGAGCCAGAAGTGTGTGCTTGCAATGAGAAGCTCGATGTGAGCCAGAAGTGTGTGCTTGCAGCCCAGAAGGCCAACCGTATCCTGGGCTGCATCAAGAGAGGCATGGCCAGCAGGTCAAGGGAGGTGATTGTCCCCCTCTACTCTGCCCTCATGAGGCCCCACTTGGAGTACTGCATCCAGGTCTGGGGCCCCCAGTACAAGAAAGATGTGGACCTATTAGAATGTGTCCAGAAGAGGGCCACAAAGATGATCAGAGGACTGGAGCACCTCTCCTATGAAGAAAGGCTGAAAGAGCTGGGGATGTTCAGCCTGGAGAAAAGAAGGCTCCGGGAAGACCTCATTGCAGCCTTTCAGTACTTGAAGGGTTCTTATGAAAAGGATGGAGAGGGACTCTTTACTCGTGTAGATAATGATAGGACAAGGGGGAATGGTTTTAAACTGAAAGAGGGGAGTTTTAGATTGGATGTTAGGAAGAAGTTCTTTACTCAGAGGGTGGTGAGGCACTGGAACAGGTCGCCCAGAGAAGTTGTGGATGTGACGGCAGTCGTGCGCAGCATGTCTCCTGACAAGCCAATGCAAAGCAGGGTAAAGGGAGGGTAGGATTTCAACCTTCGCTCCAAGTTGCCTTGCTTTCCTGGGTTTATGTCAGGCCCTTAGCATTATTTGAACATAGTTTTTGTGGTTTAATTTGCATAATTGATGAGATGGAAAATTATCTCTATGACTGATGGATGTTCTGCATGCACCAGAGTTTGTCACGAAATATAATGCATCTGTAGGATGAGTCTGCTGTTCCTACCATGTTTTTTCCTAATAGGGCTATAAAATTATAACTTAACCCTTCAGGTTTTAAGGTTTCTTTTGTTTTTAATCTTTTACAATATAATGCGCAACATGGTAAACAAACACAGAGACACAGCATCATCTAAAGTTACCATCTTTCTTCATTGTACTCTGAGGACATGCAGTAGGAAAAAGAAGAAATGGTATCACACTTGTGGAACTGATCCAAGGCTTTCCTACACCAGGTGTTCTCACTGCTCAGTAGACTTGCACTATAGCTGTATCTATACATTTTCACCTGCATTGGGTATAATATGTGTCTCTCAGAAGTCTGCATTAATAGAAATTAATTTGCAACTGATTAACAGCGTGTATACAGTCCTATACCACAACTTGATCCATGAATGCACTTTTTTTGGCTAATTGCTTCTAACAAATCTTTTTCACAATCAGAAGGTGATGCCAAGTGAAAAGGTACTATTTAGCAATTAACAACACTTCTTCCCTTGGGAAGCCCAACTTGGTCCATTCCTGTTCAGTAAAGCATCGAGACGCATGGGCAACCTGAAGCGCAGCTCTAAGTTGAACATGGAGTTGCATATGCTTTATGTCCAGAGCGTGCTGAAGTTCTCTGCTGAACAGACTTAGGGGCACCTGCAGCTTCTTTGCTGAGCAGTGAATGTGGAGAGATTCAGCAAACAGTGGCCAGGCACAGCAGGCAGCTACACAATTTCCATACACCAGAATGACGTGGTGGCTGGTCAAGCTCTGCTGTGTACCACCTGCACCAAATGGCCGTCCATCCCCCTGGGCACTCTGAGGTGGCAGTTCAGGACTGCCAACCCAGGACACAGTACTTTAGGGAAAGGAGAGGGAGAAACACTATTTGGTCCTGCCTGGGTTATATTCAGGGAGGATTTATGAGGGAAGAGGGAGCAGAAAGAAGCAAGGAGAGGCATTTTCTTTATTGTCAAACTGAGCACATCTGGACTATGAACAATGTTTCTAGGTCAATTTCTAATCATGATTTCAGCAGACTAAAAGCACAGGCTAATCCTAGGATTATCACAGCCCCTGACGGACAGTTTTGCTGTGCCAGGTGAGTTTTCTAAACAACTCCAGTTTAGGTGCAAAGGGAGACAAAATTACACTGATGTCAATGAGGCTGGGGAAGATGAAGCACCCTGCAGTACTCTGACCAGTAAAGAAAATGCATCAGAACAAAGCATTTACCCCAGGAGCCCTTTACTGTGACAACTCATGGCAGTGAACAAAAACCTGCTGCAATGGGAATTTGTTCTCTGAGATACATATAGATTTCTTCAAACTTTGAATAGGCCTAACATGCTTTCCTCAGTGACTAAATTTAACACACATCAGTTTGCACTTCCAAGAGGATTAAAACGTGTGCGGGATTAAGTGTATATGTGGTACTGTGCACTTATTTTCATCATCTATTTTATGTCATTGATGTTTCCTGCAAAAGAAGTATAAATCATGACCCCTCGCCCCTCAGAAAAAGAAAATAATCACAAAATCACAGAATCACAGAATCATCTAGGTTGGAAGAGACCTCCAAGATCACCTAGTCCAACCTCTGACCTAACACTAACAAGTCCTCCACTAAACCATATCCCTAAGCTCTACATCTGAACGTCTTTTAAAGACCTCCAGGGATGGTGACAGAACTGCTTCCCTGGGCAGCCTATTCCAGTGACTAACAACCCGTTCAGTAAAGAAGTTCTTCCTAATATCCAACCTAAACCTCCCCTGGCACAACTTTAGCCCGTTCCCCCTGGTCCTGTCACCAGGCACGTGGGAAAATAGACCAACCCCCACCTCGCTACAGCCTCCTTTCAGGTACCTGTAGAGTGCGATAAGGTCACCGCTGAGCCTCCTCTTCTCCAGGCTAAACAGTCCCAGCTCCCTCAGCCGCTCCTTGTAAGACTTGTTCTCCAAACCCCTCTCCAGCTTCATAGCCCTTCTCTGGACTCGTTCAAGCACCTCGATGTTCTTCCTGTAGTGAGGGGCCCAAAACTGAACACAGTACTCGAGGTGCGGCCTCACCAGAGCCGAGTACAGGGGGACAATCACTTCCCTATTCCTGCTGGCCACACTGTTTCTGATACAAGCCAGGATGCTGTTGGCCTTCTTGGCCACCTGAGCACACTGCTGGCTCATATTCAGCCGACTGTCAACCAATACTCCCAGGTCCTTCCCTGCCAGGCAGCTTTCTAACCACACATCTCCCAACCTGTAGCTCTGCTTGGGGTTGTTGTGCCCCAGGTGCAGGAGCCGGCACTTGGCCTTGTTGAACTTCATACCATTGGCCTCCGCCCATCGGTCCAGCCTATCCAGATCCTCCTGCAGAGCCTCCCTACTCAAGCAGATTGACACACGCACCTAACTTGGTGTCGTCTGCAAATTTGCTGAGGGTGCACTCAATCCCCTCGTCCAGATCATTGATGAAGATGTTAAAGAGGACTGGCCCCAGTACCAAGCCCTGGGGGACTCCACTAGTGACCGGCCTCCAACTGGATTTGACTCCATTCACCACAACTCTCTGGGCCCGGCCATCCAGCCAGCTCTTAACCCATCGAAGTGTACGCCAGTCCAAGCCATGAGCAGCCAGTTTCCTGAGGAGAATGCTGTGGGGAACGGTGTCAAATGCCTTACTGAAGTCAAGGTAGACCACATCCACAGCGCTTTCGTTGTCCACTAAGTGTGTGTCACCTTGTCATAGAATGAGATTGGGTTCATCAAGCAGGACCTGCCTTTCATAAACCCATGCTGACTGGGCCTGATCGCCTGCTTTCCCTGCAACTGCCGCATGATGACACCCAAGATAATCTGCTCTGGGGTCTACCTTCCAGTCCTTCTTATGGATGGGCATCACATTTGCTAGCTGCCAGTAGACTGGGACCTCCCCTGATAGCTAGGACTGCTGATAAATTATGGAAAGCGGCTTGGCCAGCTCCTCCGCCAGTTCTCTCACTACCCTCGGGTGGATCCCATCCAGCCCCATCGACTTGCATACATCCAAATGCTGTAGCAGGTCGCCAGCCATTTCCTCGTGGATTGTGAGGGCCACATTCTGCTCCCCATCCCCTTCCACCAGCTCAGGGTACTGGGTATCTAGAAAACAACTGGTCTTGCCACTAAAGACTGAGGCAAAGAAGGCATTAAGCACCTCAGCCTTTTCCTCATCTCTTGTCACTGTTTCCTCCTGCATCCATTAAAGGATGGAGGTTCTCCTTTGTCCTCCTTTTCATGTTTATATATTTATAAAAACATTTTCTGTTACCTTTAACACCAGTAGCCAGATTGAGCTTCAAATGTATAGGGGTGGCTAGCCAGGGTGAGGGGGGCGGCTGCTCAGGGATAGGCTGGGCATTGGTCAGTGGGTGATGAGCAATTGCATTGTGCATCACTTGTTTTGTACATATTATTATTATTTTCTGTCCTAATAAACTGTCTCTATCTCAAACCACAGGCCTCAGTTTTTCTTGTTTCTCTCCCCCATCCCAGAGAGGGAGGGGGGAGGGTGAGCAAACGGCTATGTGGTGTTTAGCTGCCGTCTGGGTTAAACCACAACAGTCCTTTTGGTGCCCAACGTGGGGCACGAAGGGTTGAGATAACGACAGATCTGACTAGAGTGTATTAAAATAAGATTCTGATACGCATTACATCAGTTTAATATTTACTAATCACAATGCCAATTTTTGTGATCCAAAGTCTGCTGTGCCTGTTTTCCAAATTCAGTTATATAGCATATTACTTACTGTATGTGTTCCCTGTCGTGTTGCTTATCACTGCTGGGGTTGGTACAAGGTTATTATTTTGTTGTACTGTGTAACATTGGCTTACGATATGATAAAGTTACCGGCCATGAGACTAATCTGGTATTTGTACTCAGCATTGTCATCAACTCCATACTTTGGGAACCCTACCTCAGAAACTATTAATAATTACACTTTTCATGCTTTTTCTTCAGGGAGCCAATCTATGGAGGGGTCAGGGAAGATGTTTTTTCCCATTTGTTCACTCTCCCTTTCTTCTCCTCCAGGTGAGTTATGGTAGCTTTCCAAAACTTTGAATATCCTTAGGATGTTCAGACCAGCATGTTCTTGTTGTTATGTCTCCTGAATGCACTTCAGGTTTTGTCTAAGGTTAAACAAATACTTAAGAGTGTCATCCAGAGATCTGTCCTGAGGCAGGATAGTTATGAGTGGCAGGGAGAATGGGAGGATATGGGCAGGCATCTAGAGCAGTGGGCACCTCCAATGCTTTGGAAATTTACCCCTGAACAATTGAAAAATCCTAAAAAACTGGTGGAATGCTTGAAAAAGGTGTGTCATCACCCTGGCAGTACCAGACATACAGAAATCACTGCAACGTGCTGGGGCTTGGCCTATGCTTACTGAGCTGCACTCAATGCCAGTATAACCCCAGCGACAGACCCGGCGGCCACTTCAACCTCTGAGACAGACCCAGCAGCCACTCCAAGCCCTAAAACTGGCCCCAAGGCTGAGCCAGGGAAACAAAATGTACCAATGTCAGTTGCACCCGTAACCAAGGTGAAAAAGTGGTACAGAGAGTCAGGTCGTTTAGAACGCAGAGAGTCTTCTGGTAGGTCTAGGTGTAGAGAAGACGAGGCCGGGCCATCAGAAGAGCAGGAGGATGAAGATGCAGATGTCGAAAAATCAGCAGTAATTACCCGAAACCTGTACGAGCGAGAGCTACAAGATGTGCGAAAAGATTTCTGTCGCTGCATAGGTGAGCAGCTTGTCACCTGGCTGCTCCGGTGCTGGGATACCGGAGCCAATTGTGTGGAATTAGAGGGCAGGGACGTCAGGTGGCTGGGATCCCTTGCTAGAGATGCAGGCATTGACAAAGCAATTGGAGATGGAGTACGACCTTACAGCCTCTGGAGGCCTCTCCTGTCAGCTGTGAGGGAAAGGTATCCCTTCAAGGAAGAACTTGTATGTCTACCAGGCAAGTGGACCATTATGGAGAAGGGAATCCAGTACCTGAGGGAATTAGCCATACGGGAGGTGATTTATGAGGACCTAGACAATGAACAAATATCCACAGATCCAGATGAAGCTGTGAAATGTGTTAATTTGATTCGTGTCAGTATGGAACAATGCTAGGGCCGCATGATGAAATATAACCTTCTATTTAAGAAAAACAGAGTGATTAGTGTACATAGTTCTTGTATCATGCAAAGGAAGGGTCCAGCAATTTGTGTAGATAGAGGGTTTGAAGGGCGAACATTGAGACTCGAGTCTGGGAGATAAGAGGACCAAGGAGTTTTTTTAGGAAACTGCTGACTTTTGCATGGGACGCTGCCCAAGCCTCTGATATCCGGCAAAGAGATCCACCAAATAAGGAGAAAGGGGGAGTTGAAGGATGACTGAAGGACAAAGCCTGGGAGGAAGACTATGAGCCTTCAGCACAAGAGACCCCCAGAAAGACCACCAGAGACTGATACGCATGCGTCCGGAGAGGGTTTGGATTCCGGGAACTAATTATAATAACCTCGCCTTTTCTAGGAATAGTGATGAATATGTATTAGTCTAGGAGCATAAAAATCAACCACCTGATGTAACAGGTGTGTATCTTGGTAGAGCAGAGACTCCCGGTGCACCCAGCACTGTTTGCTTGCCTCTATTCACATAATAAATTACAAACTTTAATTAGAATCCTATTTGGGACTTTGTCATTTATCACAAAGTCAAGTGTACACGACCCATGTGGCGGAATTTTGTACGGAGTGCACCATCATCATATGCCAGCTCATTGGCAATAATGGCCTGGAAAGACCATGAGGAACCCACAGTGGGTGATGTGGCTAAACAACTCTGGCAGTACGAAGAAAGTCTTTCCTCTTCCCTACAGGCCTGCGTCTCAGCTGTGGAGAAACTTTCTGAAAGCGTCCATCAACTAAAAGAGAATACTTTGGAGAAACTTTCTGAAGAGTTCCACCAACTTAAAGAGAATTTATCTTCCTCCCCACCTGTACAAACCAGTGTCTCAGCTGTCGGCGTAAGCGTCCTGCTGTGCAAGGAAGATGATACGGGGGGTACACACCCCGTGCCACCTTGTGGTTTTACCTACATGACCATGGAGAGGATATGAGAAAATGGGATGGAAAATCTACCTCAACCCTAGAGGCACGGCTACGTGAGTTGCAAGGAAAAACAACCAGAAAAAAGGGGTTCTCTGAGAAACTTGCTGCTACAACATCCAGTGGGTAGTCCTCCAGACACAGAAACGAAGATTCTGACCAGGACTAGAGGGGCCCTGCCTCCAGCCAGGGGGAGGAGAGGGACAATAGAGTTTATTGGACTGTGTGGATTCGATGGCCTGGCACGTCAGACGCACAGAAGTATAAGACTTTAGTAGACAGCGGTGAAAGTCTCAGAAGAGGATTTTTCAAGAACCCAAAAGGGTTCTGCTGGGCTTTTGGCATAGCTGCCTTAGACACAAACGACATTAAACAATTGTCTACCTAGCCCTTCTCTTGTGGGGCTCTTGAGGGTCAAAGAACAAGTGCCAGTCGCTACAACAACTGTGCACCGGCAGCAATATCGCACCAACCAAGACACCCTGATTCCCATCCATAAGCTAATGCGTCAACTGGAGAGCTAAGGAGTGATTAGCAAGACTCATTCACCTTTTAATAGTCCCATATGGCCAGTGCAAAAGTCTAATGGTGAGTGGAGACTAACAGTGGACTATCGTGGCCTGAACGAAGTCACCCCACCACTGAGTGCTGCAGTGCCGGACATGCTAGAACTCCAGTACAAACTGGAATCAAAGGCAGCCAAGTGGTATGCCACAATTGATATCGCTAATGCATTTTTCTCCATCCCTCTAGCAGCAGAGTGCAGGCCACAGTTTGCCTTTACTTGGAGGGGAGTCCAATATACTTGGAATCGGCTGCCCCAGGGGTGGAAACATAGCCCTACAATTTGCCATGGATTGATCCAGTCTGCACTGGAGCAGGGGGAAGCTCCTGAACACCTGCAGTACATCGATGGCATCGTTGTGTGGGGTGACACAGCAAAGGAAGTTTTTGAGAAAGGGAAGAAAATAATCCAAATCCTTCTGAAGGCCGGTTTTGTCATAAAACAAAATAAAGTTAAAGGACCTGCACGAGAGATCCAGATTTTAGGAATAAAATGGCAAGATGGACGTCGTCAAATCCCAGTGGATATGATCAACAAAATAACAGCTATGTCTCCACCAACTAGCAAAAAAGAAATACAAACTTTCCTAGGTGTCGTGGGGTTTTGGAGAACACACATTCCAAATTACAGTCTCATTGTAAACCCGCTCTACCAGGTAACCCCTAAGAAGAATGATTTTGAATGGGGCCCTGAGCAACGACAAGCCTTTGAAGAAATTAAGCAGGAAATAGTTCATGCAGTAGCCCTTCGGCCAGTCCGAAGAGGACCAGATGTAAAGAATGTGCTCTACACTGCAGACAGAGCCTGAGGAAACTCAAGGTTGACCCCTAGGGTTTTGCAGTCAGGGATACAGAGGATCTTAGGCCCGCTACACTCCAACTGAAAAGGAGATATTGGAAGTATATGAAGGAGTTCAATCTGATTCGGAAGTTCTCGGTACTGAAGCGCAGCTCCTCCTCCTGACTGCCGGTACTCGGCTGGATGTTCAAGGGAAGATTTCACTCTACACATCATGTAACTGATGCTACATGGAGCACGTGGGTTGCACTGATTACTCAGCGGGCTCGAATAGGAAACCCCAGTCGCCCAGGAATCTTGGAAGTGATTGTGGACTGGCCAGAAGGCAAATATTTTGGGATATCACTGGAGGAGAAGGTAGTCCGTGGTTGGCCAACATTTTGAGTTAGGAAGCTGCAGTTTGGTGGCACACCATTTCCTCACTCTGGACTCTTTTCCCTTGGGAAGTCCTGGACTAACAGACACGAAAACCTACATTCGTCAAAAACACCGGTATCACTGAGGCTGTCCCAGAAGGCACCAACAAATAAAGGGGCTCGAGATATCTGTTCTTGAAGAGCCTGGAGCACTGTGTGCCACCCCAAAGTCCCCAGCAGAGACGTCCCCTTCGGGTCCCTCCCTCCTTCCTGCTGCTCAACCTGCTTTCCTGCTGAGGCCAGCTCCAGGCTCCTCAGCACTGTAAGACCCACTGATTTCTGCCCTCTCCTTAGGGTGAGGAGCCAGCCCTAGGATGGGTCACACACTATCAGGAGGATGAGGAAGGATTTTACCCAGAGAAGCAGAGACAGCCCCAGCATGTCACAGAATCACAGAATCATAGAATAGTCTAGGTTGGAAGAGACCTCCAAGATCACCGAGTCCAACCTCTGACCTAATGCTAACAAATCTTCCACTAAACCATATCACTAAGCTCTACATCTAAATGTCTTTTAAAGACCTCCAGGGATGGTGACTCAACCACTTCCCTGGGCAGCCCATTCCAGTGATTAACAACCCATTCAGTAAAGAAGTTCTTCCTAATATCCAACCTAAACCTCCCCTGGCACAACTTTAGCCTGTTCCCCCTCGTCCTGTCACCAGGCACGTGGGAGAATAGACCAACCCCCACCTCGCTACAGCCTCCTTTCAGGTACCTGTAGAGTGCAATAAGGTCGCCCCTGAGCCTCCTCTTCTCCAGGCTAAACAGTCCCAGCTCTCTCAGCCGCTCCTCGTAAGACTTGCTCTCCAGACCCTTCACCAGCTTCGTAGCCCTTCTCTGGACTCGCTCAAGCACCTCCATGTCCATCTTGTAGCGAGGGGCCCAAAACTGAACACAGTACTCAAGGTGCGGCCTCACCAGAGCCGAGTACAGGGGGACAATCACTTCCCTGGACCTGCTGGCCACGCTTTTTCTTATGCAAGCCAGGATGCTGCTGGCCTTCTTGGCTGCCCGAGCACACTGCTGGCTCATATTCAGCCGACTGTCAACCAATACTCCCAGGTCCTTCTCTGCCAGGCAGCTTTCCAACCACACATCTCCCAGCCTGTAGCTCTGTTTGGGGTTGTTGTGCCTGTGTTGGGTCTGTCTGGGATGGAGTCACCTTTCCCTGCAGCAGCCCACACAGTGCTGTGCTCTGCACTTGTAGCTGGAACAGCACTGGTATCACTCCAGTGTTGTGTCTATTGCTGC
>NW_023305602.1:272715-306503 GCF_011077185.1 Oxyura jamaicensis
CCTTCTCCCCCAGCCTTGCCACTGTTCCCCCTGGCACACCTCCAACAGGCTTTGTTTCAGCCCCACCCCACTTCTTACCTAGTTTAAAGCCCTCTCAATGAGCCCTGCCAGCTCCTGGGCCAGGATCCGTTTTCCCCTTGGGGACAGTTGGGACCCATCTGTGGCCATCAGACCAGGTGCCGAGTAGAGAGCCCCGTGGTCAAAGAACCCAAAACTTCTGTGTTGGCACCAGCCTCTGAGCCATGTGTCACGCCAGCTACTGTTGCTGAGGAAGGAGGCAGATGGAGGCTGCATTAAAATCCCCTCTTTGGGCAGACAACAAGCCTACCTGCTTCAGTGCCATCACCTGCAAAGCACTTCTCACGCTGCTGTGAGACGAGGCCACTTTGGAGGCAGCAGGACCCAGCCCCATGAAGCTGCAGTAAGCGTCATGGCCTCCTGAGGCTGGCCTTTGCTGCGTCGGCCTCTGCATTGGCCTCTGGTCCCTGCTGCCATGGTGCCCACGCACTTACAAAACTTTAATCTACTTACCCTCAGGAGGCCATGGGAGGCAAGCAAAGTGTTGTTAAGCTCATTTTACTGCGGGGAAACACAAACGAGCTCCATACAAATACCAAGCAAGCTGGCAGCAGAGGTGGGATGTGCTGTATCTCCGGCCCTACCTCCGCGCTCAGTCTGGGCCTGAGGGTAGCTCTCTGCATCCCACCCCCATCTCTCCATGCTTGGCTCTGCATTACCAGGCGCCAGCTTGTGTCCCTCCCATCCCCCTGCCACAGTGACCCATCATTTCTGCACTGCCTCCCTCACCCTTATCCTCCCATGAGGACGAGCATGGCAAAGCACTCCAGCTGAATTTGGGCTCAGACATGTGCTTTCCTGCAATTTTAATACACCAAAACATTTCTAATGGTTATAAATGTTTGGAGTAGAGCGGAGGCAGCTGGGCGCAGTAGGTTCAGTATTTTGGGTTTTCTGAGCTGAGGTTGGTACGCTTGTTTGTTTCAGCCCTAGGCACTGGTAGTCTCAGCCCCCCCTCAGTAACTGCAGTACTGTGTGTTTATTCTCATTCCTTCTTCGCTCTGGTCTCTCTCCCACCTTTTTTTGGAGGTTCCCTAAGTAGACCTATCTATTGCCACTCCCCTCCTAACGTTCCATTTTAAATAAAAAAAAATACACAGCAAAATTATTTTAGTTTTACAGAGCAATATATAAGATGATGGTGGTGGGGAAACATTTTCTTCATCTCCCTATAAATGTGTTTCTTTTTTTAAAAAAAAAAAAAAAAAAAAACAATAGAGGCAGATTTTTTAATTAAAATAGATGCTGATCCTTCCTGCCCCTGATGTTGCTACATGTTTTACATGTTTTGCTGTTATGGCTGTTGTTAGCTAATCTGGGCCTTTTTTTATATTTATTAGCCCCCAACAATGGGAGATTGTAGCTCTGATTTTTTTGCTAGACTTGGGGGAACAACAGGGAGCTGGGCCCATTGGGGAAAATGCTTCTGTTTTGGCTCCAATCTCTTTTCTGTGGAGTGGAGGGTCAAACACCCCCTTCCTCGGGCTGTCCCCTCCTCCAGCTCTGATGAGGGATACAAAAGCTAAGCCTTGCTCTCTCCTTCTCTCCATCCTTTTTACAGATGCAAATCCCCACTGCTCAAGCTCAAGAGTGTCTCAGGGAATAAAATGTGCTCTGTGGAAATGCGTTCATTTGAAAGTGTTATAGAGATCTGGAAGTGAACTGCTGAATGGGGATGGCTCCCTTCCTTTCCTTTCCTTTATTTTTTTTTCCCCTGCCTCTTCCCGCCCCCCCCCCCCCCCCCCCAGAGGAAAGCATTAACTTAGGACTCCAATAACACGACCAAGAATGCCAGTGCTTAAAGCTGGCTTCTTCCTAACCCAGCAGATCTGTCTCCTGTTGCCTTCCTCTCACCTTCAGACTCTGCTCTGTGAACTCCCATTACACGTGCTCTCAAGGGGTTCCCAACAAGGCTCCTGTAATTAGTGTCCATGATAAACACATTTGTTTTGAGCATGCTGCAGCTGGAGACAGTGTGGGACTTTGGGGACCAGGCCACACCAGGCACATGGTCTATCTCTGGTCCCTGGTCTTTCAGTCCTCAAACTTAGGCAGGTGCACAGAGGTGGGGGCTCATTTGCTGACAAGGCCTAGAAGTGCCCAGTAGTTTTAAGCATCCTAAAATCTAAAGCAGAGAGATGAAGTCTCAGAGAGTCTAAATCAAGGATAGATTCATCCTCCCTTTCAAGAACCCTTTGAGCTATGATCAGACCATGGTGGAGGGGGGTGTCCTGGGCCTGAGCTGTCCTCTGCTGCAGGCTCTTCCCGAAGGCCATCCCTCAGTCCCCTCAGATGCCTTTTGTCTATGGGTCTCCCCCATCAATTAATTTAATAAATTAATTGAGTGGCATTTGGAATGCCTTCCTACCTTTCCAGTTCATTTGCATTACACAAGAACCCTCTAAATGTTAAAGCTTTCACTTGCAGCCAAAGTTTGACACTTCCAGCAGCATCCAAGGAGATCTGTCTTGGAGTGGCACAAAAATAATGATGCGTGGCTGCATGTGTGGGGACGGGGCTGCGTGTACAAGTGGGCCCAGAAGCCAGCCGAGCTGCTCCGGAGCTGTCTCTGGCATGGCAGCATGGCGCGGCCGCCATCTGAGCTGACAGACTTACCCAACCTGAAATCATTGGAGTGCCGTTTCTGAAATCGTTTGAAAGTGAAGTGTCAAGAAGATGTCTGCATGGTGGCTGACATCTCCTCCTGGCATGGTTTAATGACATCCCTCCCTTGTCACTGCTCTGCTCACGCTTCACAAATAACAACCGTGGTGGAGGGACTTGGCAAGACAGTGGCGGGGGCAGGAGTGGGAACCTGGGGAAGGGCCAGGAGGCAGGGAAGTGCAAATTTCTGGAGACAAAACCACTTGAAAGGCCTTTAATCAGCCTGAACATTTGTAACTGGGAGGGCTGTGGGCGTTTCTTGCTTAAACTTGTTAAACACAGAATATGAATTTACCTGCCTTTGCCAGAGCAGCAGGTAAGGATGAAATCCCTCTTGGTGCAGAGGTCAGCCCATGCAGGTTCTAAAGGCCACAATGTGTTTGGCCGTTGCAAGGCAGGAGAGGGCAGTGAACATGCTGGTGCCTCGAAGCTTTCCTCCTACCTCCACGGGGTTTCAGGCTTTGGCGGGACTGGCAGGTGGGCTGCTTCTGCAGAGAGGCTCAAAAGTGAGAGCCGGGGGCACTGAAGTGACTGAGGCCAGGGGCTTGAGCTCCTGACTGACTGCTGGCTCACCATGGGCAAGGTGCCCCATGCTTCTGTGCCTCAGTTTCCCCCTTCAAAAAACCATGAGGGAACAGCAGCACCGGGACTGCCGAGTGACAGGCCAAACACATCAAGATGAGATGAAACATGCTACAACACTGTCACGTAAGGGATGAACACAGCTCTTTTAAAATGCCTCATTGGCACTACATACTATTAATTAAGTGCAATTATAGCCAGAAAAAAATGATCAAGCGCTACCTGACACAGCCTATACTGATTTAATATTTCCCAAAGAAAGAGGCACATCCTATGTGTGTTTGCTAATTAGTGCTATCCCCTTGTCAGTGTAAGACTGGGACTTGTGACCCTGTTTCTGGTCAGGAAAGATGCTGCCTCGGGTTTTTGGTGGGCATGCACTGAACAGAGCAGGCCCTGTGGGCTGCTGGCAGAGGGAAGACTTGTTTCTGGCAGGTGTGAAGGCAGCAGGAGATCCGCAAGCCAGGGAACCAGGTATGCTGTCCCTGCGTCTCCATCTGGCTGTCTCAGCTCTCTCCGCAGCTGTAAGAGGCAGTTTAGGAGCTGAAAGCCTGCACCTGCTGCTGAAAGAAACATGATTTGGTAAGTGCTCAGTGTCTGAGGATTTCAATGTGTGATAAAAGAATTTATAGTAATCATAACAATCACGGGTGAAACCTTGAGGCCTTTAACAGTTTTTCATAGGGCAGAACTGTCACATAAACTGCTGACAAGTTTGCTGTCTCAAGGACTGACTAAATGACTGAACTGCAGTCAAAGGACTAGCTCTGTAATGATACGGCAAAGGGAATGTGAAGACCCTCCTTGCTTTAGCTAACACATCTGAAGAAGGGCTTTTGTACCCCCCAGACTCCTTCTCCCCTCCCTCCATAGGTAGCAGTCCTTAGGATACAGTTTAAGAAGAGTTTTGGAGCTTTTTTTGCTTATAAATTTCTAGCACAAATATATGGATATGCTTTATAGAAGACATAAAAATTTGTTGGACCAACTATATCTGATATAATGCACCTGAGCACAGTAGAGGTACATTTTAACCACTGTGGCTAGGTATGCAAGGGGTATATAAGGCATCTGTACAGCTCCCCACAGTTCCTCACAACATCCATGCTCCAGGTACGTGCAGAAATCTCCTAACCCCTATTTTAAATCAGGCAGATGTGAACAGACCAGACCTATGTCTTGGAGAAACCAGACCCTGGCGCTTCTGTCAGGCTCTGAATTAGAAGCAAACATTGTTGGATTCCCAACCCATCTTTCAGAAAAAAAAAAAAATATATATATATATATATATATAATAATGAAAAAAAATATATCCTTAGCTTTCAGCATACTGGGCATCTGCTCACATAACTAGTACCCCGACTCTTGTTTCCAAAGCCTATTGAGGCAGTACCACATCAGCACATGGGAAAGGGCAAATGAGGCCAAAGACACATTCAAGTGGACCACATTCCTGGTCCTTTCATTTGCTTCCCCAGCACAGAGATTCCTGATGAGGATAGCCATGCTCCTACGAAAGGCAGTTGTAGCTCCTCTCCCCCACTCCTGCCCAACAATGAAGGGTTTGAGCTTGCTCAGCATGGGTGTAGAGCTACAGAGGAGCGGATGAAAAAGCCTGAGCTAAATGGAGAACACAAACACATCTCTGAGATACACTAATGAGAACATAACTAATATGTTACATATTCCCAGCAGCAGAAAGGAAATGTGACATCTCTTATTGCGGCCAATGGACAGACCCATTTGGGGGATGTTACCAGAAGAGAATGCATGTCCTAACACCTGAAAAGGATGCAAGGAAACTTTTCTGTTGGACCTGTCACATGGTTTCCTTGTTGTCTGTGAGAGTGAGGACAGCGACAGGAAGACAAGAAACACATTTTTTTTTCTTCCATGCACAGTGGAAGACATCCTCACAAGCTTGCTGCGGATGTGCGTATGCCACGCTGTGCCCTCCTCTCCAAATGGGTGCAACAGGGATGTGCCCAAAAAGCTGCTGGCTCAGCGGCTTGCTGGCAGACGCTGTATAAGATCACCCCTCTGAGGCTTTTATTTTTTTATTCCCTTTCCATCCCAGTGAGGATGACTTACACATTGGGATCCACCATCTCCATCAGCGCTTTCTGTAGAAGCAATTCATTTGTCTTAAAAAAGAGGTTTTACTGTAAAGTGCATGAAAGCAGGAGGGAGAGGAATGAGACGCTGGAGAGAGACAGAGTGCAGGCTTCTTTTGGTACCACTCTTCCCTGCTCCCCTTTGCAAGTCCTGGCACATGCTCCACATGCAGCCAAACTCTGCTCGCCAGTCTTCTGGGGGTTCACACCATGTCCTTGGGGGACACTTGCCCTTAAACAAAGGGTCTTAAGCTGGCCAAGGAAGAGGGAGAGAGTCAGTGATACTGTTTCTCAGGCTGTGAGCTGAGAGATCAAAAAAATAAGCCAGGTTTACGCTTGTGAGAACTTCCACAAGAACATTTCTACATTTTGTAATTGGAATACAAGCATTTGAGAGTGGGAAAAGTTAATCAAAATTGTGAAAGTTTTCCTACCAGCTCTAGCCAAGGTGGACGATTCTGTCCAAACCGAATCACATAAATCCCCTCAGGCTTTCTGACTGGTCTGCTAGGCAGGTGGCTCATTGGCCAGAAAAAAAAAAAAAAAAAAAAAAGTCACATGAAAATGCCCTCACTGTGTAGGCTGCAAAGGCTTTTCCACTTTGTTCTTCACGTTGTGTTTAAGGGATTCCTCTTCTGCCCACTGGAGCATCTCCATTGACTTATAGCAGCTGGAGAGCAGACTCCAGGTGTCTTGGTTTTGGTTAGGATAGAGTTAATTTTCCTCCTAGTAGCTGGTATGGTCCTGTGTTTGGGATTTAGGAAGAGAAGAGTGCTGATAACATGCTGATGTTTTAATTGTTGCAGAGCAGTGCTTACACTAAGCCAAGGATTTTTAAGGTTTTCACACTATCCTACAAGCAGGCAGATAACTGTATGGGAGCAGTTAACTGTATTGGAGGCTGAAGTGAGTCTAACTGGGAATGAGTGGCAAAAGCACCGTATTGTGACTGGCCCGGATGCTCCATGCATCCTTGGCATAGACTAAGAGGATATTTCAAGGATCCAAAAGGGTACCGGTGGGCTTTAGGCATAGCTGCCTTAGAGACAGAGGACATTAAACAGTTGTCTACCTTTCCCTGTCTCTCAGAGGACCCTTCTGTTGTGGGGCTGCTGAGGGTCAGAGAACAACAAGTGCCAATTCCTACCACAACTGTGCACTGGCAGCAATATTGCACCAATCAAGACTCCATGATTCCCATCCATAAGCTAATGTGTTAAATTTGTTAATTTGTTAAAAATCTCGGTTAACATAGATGTGTTAGCACTCCTCAGCCACTTCATTAAATGTGGGGAATTACACAGTACTTACCTTAAATACCCCCTGGCAACAACAGTTAAATTTGAGACTATCTATTCCTGTTGTGCTGTGAATAGCAGAAGAAACATTAGCTGAGGGTCAGGGAGACATCAGAGGAAGTCAAGCCATATAAGATGTAAGAAATTCATGGGGATCTCCACTTGAGGGACCTTACTTTTAGATTCAGTTCTACACTGAACGTAAATATGTAGAATTAGCAGACTATGTATCTATTCAGCTTGCCTCAAGTTTTACCTGAACTTGCTGGTATCTGCTGGTGCTGGTGCTGCTTCTGCTAGGCTGACACTGACATTCTGGTTTGTGCATTTTTCCTCCAATAACCTGAATACACTTCTGGCATGCAGTTCATGTTATATTTCCATAGCTGGGGCAGGAGTCACCCTCTTGAGTGAGTAGTCTATACTTTTCCATTGGTAATGGAGAGCTTTCATGATTCACTTTGACTCTATCCTAAACTTTCAGATGTTTAGTGCTAGGTGAAATGAGTTACAGGGATTCTCAGCTAAAGAGTTTGGAGAATTCTTTAAAACCCTCTGAGGACAAGGGAAAGACTATTGATTATACCAGACTTTGATCTAAGCCCTCAGCAAATTCAGGCTTCAGTTGCATTCTCCAAGTTGTCCATCACTGTCACATACACCTCCTCAAACCTGAATCATGTTCATGGTACAGCAAAGCACCCAGGTGCCATATCCACCCCTATTTCTTCCAGGGGGCACATTTTGTACCGGCAGCAAGCACAGACATATACTGTGAGAGACAAGAGGATCTCTCAGTTTGCAGCTTCCTCACTGACGTGCCCATACGTTCCTTGCAAACTGACACATGGAAGGACAGAATGTAGCTTAGGACAAATTAGAAGGGCAGTACATAGATTGGGACAAATGCTAATAATTCTGTGTCCTGTATCTGCCCATGCACCACTTTGGACAGGGGACTCTGCTGTGCTGAGCTAGAAATGATGACACAGCAGTAGGACAGAGTCCTTCTGAACAAAATAATAATAATAATAATAATAATGTGCTGGGATCCTTTATCCTCTGGCTTGAGAGCCAACAGAAGTAAGGGAAAGGGTGCTAGGTGAACAACTCATCCGAAGGACAGGCTGGAATGGTGCACAGGGACTCCCCCAGTGCTGTGGGTGAGAGCTCATCCAAGATAATCCTGGCCACTGAGGTGCACACTCCTTTTGATAAAGCTCTTTTCTACCCTTCCTCTTCCCTGACTTTGTCATTCAGTTCCCTGTGAAGTAATGTGGAAGCATCTGTCATCTCTTTTGTTTAATTTGTAAATACACTCCCGGAGGGCTGGCAGAGCACATGCAAGTCTAAGAGGCTACCATGGTGCCAATCATCGCTACCAAAGACGTAAACATTGGCTTGTGCCCTCTGTGAGCTGCCCTCCTGTTGTGGTTTAACCCAGCCGGCAGCTAAGCACCACACAGCTGTTCCCTCACAGTCCCCCCTCCCATTCTGGGATGGGGGAGAGAATAAGAAATAAATGAAAACCTGTGGGTTGAGATAGAGCCAGTTTATTAGGACAGAAATAACGGAAAATAATAATAGTACTACTAATAATACCATATACAAAACAACTGATGCACAATGCAATTGCTTACCACTGGCTGACTGATGCCCAACCTATCCCCGAGTAGCTGCCCCCCCCACCCTGGCCAGACCCCCATAATTGTTCAGCATGACATCAGATGGTATGGAATACCCCTTTGGCCAGTTTGGGTCAGCTGTCCTGGGTCTGTCCCCTCCCAGCTCCTGCTGCACCCCCAGCCTGCCTGCTGGCAGGACAGAGGGAGAAGCTGAAAAGTCCTTGGCTTAGTGTAAGCACTGCTCTACAACAATTAAAACATCAGCATGTTATCAGCACTCTTCTCACCCTAAATCCCAAACATACCAACCATACCAACTACTAGGAGGAAAATAAACTCTATCCTAGCTGAAACCAGGACAATATCCACCCCTTATTCCATACCATTTATGTCATGCCTAGGTCCCACACTTCCCAATACCTCCCCATTCTTTTGCATTACCCACCAAGTGCACCCAGGTCCCTGAGCAAAAGCAATCCCACGAATGGGTTTGCCTTTTCCTGAGGTAGGAATAGCCCAGACTGACTTACCCAGCATGTTTTTTACGGGCAGTACAGGGACATTGTCCCCTTCTACAGTACACCATAAGGGCACTTATTTCTGAGCATCATACTGACACTTGTTTTACACATCTCTAATGACCCCAGAGTGGCCAGGATATCTGTTCATGTCTGAGCTGAAAGACAGCAAGAGAGAGAGAGAGAGGGGCTGTGAACGGCAGCCAGTAGTGAAGACAAGTTTTCAGTCTTGGAGCTCCTGAACTTTTTCTTACTTGAGACGAAGACGGGGAACAGCCTATTCCTTGGCACAGGAATGAGCCCAGCGTAACGGAGGAGAATGGTTGCTCACGAGCTCTTCTGATGCAGGCAGGTCTGCCGGGAGAGCTCCTCTCACACGGAAGATCTGTGCTGGCACTAATGAATTTCTTAGTGACTGATTATGGAATCAAAGCACATTGATTGTCCTCAATAGGCCTCAGTGTAATTTCTGCATGTGTTAAAGATGTGACTCATCTTTGTTGATACAGATTAGGATTAAAACACACAAGGGGAGGTGGGGAAAAGGATGGAGCTCAAAGCTTCCACCTGTATCTTCTCATCTTTGGACCTTAGCTTAATAAAAACAGAAAACATATGCAGATGGCTGGTTCAGAAATACTCTGCCAGAATAGCAGCTGCTTAAAAGCTTCCAAATGTTCACGATGTTTAAGGACTGGGATCTATCCTCCATCCTCCCCATTCCCGTGCACCTCCTCTAATTGCAAAAAAAAATGGAATAGTGTATTCAGATGAAGCTATGGGTCTGGGTCTGTCCCCCCTTGCCTCTGTCTATCAAATCTAGGGAGGAGTTTATGCTGACACGGTCTGAGGTCTCCTCCTGTTCTGTCCATGAATACCTTGTGGAATTTTCTACTTTCTAGAAGGCAATTTAGAGGAGAAATAGAGTTTACAGGTGCTCCATGGCTGGGGTTACAGACAATGTGTAAGAACCACAGCAGAACAGAAAAGGATAGAGCAGCTCTGTGTCAGAGTCATGGCACAGAAAACAGAATCACAGCTCATGTACTGATTCTCTCTTCACCCCGTTCCCCCAGACCCCGAGGACACTGCAGCCAATGCTCTGCATGGGCATGCAGAGGCACAGCTTCACGTACACCTTTGTGTAATTGAACTCCAGAGGTCTCTTGGTGTTTGAAACAACCCTGCTAATCTGCAGGAGGACCTGGAGAAGCACCAGCCCAGGAGTCTTCCTTTTGTGGCCAGGTCTGTCACGGTTCAGCCATGGGGAGCCTTGCTATGGGCTCAGTGAACCCACTCCACTTGCCAGGCATGGGAGCAATCCCTCCCACACCTTCACCGCTGCACAACTATTGGCTATTTCTTTTCTCTCTCTCTTTTTTTTTCCCTCATCCCCTGCCCTGCCACCTGTGAAACTTCTAAAACTTTTTTCATTTACTAGGAAAATTAAAAAACAACAAAAAATCTAAACCCCTAGAACTCAAAGATTTATTATTAAAGTTCTGAACATATGCTACTTAGGAAAAAAAAAATCTAAGTGAAATTGACTGATAAAGTAAGAATCCCACAAAGGGCTGTTCTTCCAGTCATCCGGTATTTCTCCTGTAATTTCCTCAGAGACCATGGAATGATTTTCCAGATGTCTTTGTTCCTTCCAGTGTTCAACATGATTTGGAACAAGGCCAATCTTCTGCTTCTTCCTATACAAGCAAGAAGATACTGGGCAATGCACTTATATGTACGTACGTCCATGGTTTTTGAAACACAAATAGTATGTTTCCTTAAGTGTGCAAGAACAAGCACAACTCAGAGAAAGGGCGATTTTCTTGTGAGGCTGACAAAATCGCCCCCTCTGAAAAAAGTACCACCTGCCCTGATCAGTAAGAAGAAAACCAAGGGCAGTTTTTGCCGTGAGACAGGGTTTATAAGGGGTAAGGAGGTGGCACAATTTCCCACTGTCCTTTAATTTGACTGATATAAATCCTGTATAGTCTTGAAGCTGTCCTGGTTTCCCCCATATGCTTTACCTCCTTGCTTGTGTGGTTGAACTAAGGCTGGCAGCAGCAATGTGCAGCCATGGAGCTTGGGCTGCAAGGAGCGGGACTTCCCTGGGGGAAAGAAGCCTACAGCAAATGGAAACAGCAGCACTAGGGTTGGGTCAGTCTGTTGGATCAAGCTAAAAACCACCATATGTTCTGCCTATAGTCAGTATCTGGACAAATATACATATTACTCGTGGAATAGTTCACTCTGTTCTTCTTCACCCCATATACTTTTCACCTTGCACCTTTCAACTTAACTGTTTCACTCTAAATGAGAACCATCTTTATTTCTGGCAACAGCCCACAGCTCTGCCCCATGTTATCAGAGACGGTAAGGCAATCGGTACCACCAATGACCCCTGACTCCCTGCAATGGATAGATACGGTGGTATAAATGCCATGGGTGCATTTCAATCCTTGTGAGTTTGAAATGACGAGGAGGATCCTTGCTGGGAGGTCAGAGTGGTGTTTTGGTTCTGCCTCCTCCCAGCACTGCCTTCAGCAGGAGCAGCAATGACCTGTTGGGTTTTGAGATGCAGGAAGAAGGGAAGGCATTTTCCCCCTCCAGACTGACCCCTGCGATATACAGAAACATCTCCATCATGCCAGCCTCATAAGCTCAGCATAAGCAGGGGATTCGGGGTCTCCATTGCCTCATCTCCACAGTTCACTCTTGCAATTCCCTTAGCTCAGACTCCATGTACATGTTTTTGCCATTTTCACTCCTATTTTTTAATAGAAGCCCAGCCTTCTAATGGGCAAGTTTCATCAGCAAGAAGTAACTAAATGCTCTTGAAGAGACATTTCCCTCCCTCCAGAAAATGTGTGATTTTCAGGGAAAAAAAAAAAAAAGTTCCTTAATCCTGTGCTGCCAAATAGCCTTTGCTTTAATTGAAAACTTGTGCCACCAATGGAAAGTGCAACATTCATCTTCTATCTGTAACGCCCACCTTAGCTATGCATGAGTGTTTCAATCCAGAAATGTTCAATAAAACAGTGAGTCTGTTATCCTGCGTGAATATAGGTAACTCTCAAAGAAAACCAGGGAAATTAGGAATGGGATAAGTTTTAGAAATGTATTCATTTTTTTTCCTTTCTGTGAATTGGAATCAAAGGCGCAACATTTTTGGGAAGTTGTTACTCTAAAAAGTAAACTAAATAACAACAAAAAAAGCCCTTTCTCAACTTGGATTCTTTGAGACATTTCATCTCCATAATTACGTAGATACCAGAATGCCATGCTATGATTTTTACCTTTTAAATTTCATACCCTTTTTACAATAACCTTTTCTTCCCTGCAGCTTTGCCTGTGTTTCATGTTTCTAGTACAGTTCCAGTTCAATAGCCTAGTACTTTCTTCAACTACAAAAGCCAAGTGAAACACACACACACATATTGATGCTGAAACAAGAAATTTGCATACAATTTCCATCCTGGTATCTCTTGGCAGTGGAAGAGGTGTTGAAACCAACATTATGCCTTGTACAGTTTCAGTTTTGAATACTAGCTTTGCCAGTAAATTATGGGATCCCTCTCCTCTAACTGAGGCTGTTTAAAAGCTGGATGTCTAAGTCAGCTGTTCTACTGTAACTTTATTGTCATTTTAGATAATATAAACATCTCCTGAGGACAATTCATCCTTCTTACACGCTTATCTTTGGCTGAAATGAAACAACCTCTGGAGGTGCTTGTTCTTCTCTATTGATTGTAAGGAAAAGCTCAGTGTGACTAACACAGATCAGACATCTGTCTGCTAGAACACCTCTACCAGGGAAGATGAACCCTGCCCCAGCTGGGATGTTGGAAAACACCCCCAGACCCTCTTATTAGCACACCTATAATCATCCCTCTTCAGATCCTCTGGTATCTGCTGATTGCTGGACATTGTTCATGGGCAAATGAGGTCATGTCTTCACATCGGTGAGCAATGGGGAGAATAATGCCTGATGTACCCGCCATGCATAACTAGCTTAGAACTGCTGCTGCTGAAGGGCCAGAAAGTTTGGAGACTGCTTTATACCAAGTTATCAAAGAGAGCACTGGAAACAGACTATATTTGTCTCTAAAAAGCTCTTTTTCATTTGCACCTCAGGTTTATTTCCCCAGAGTTTGCAGCAGCTGGGTTCTAATTTTGGATATGTGGCTATCTTTTACTGAGATGGTCACCAAGAACACAAGATTGACAATAACTTTTTGGATGTGGGAATCAGCAACAAATTACTTTTTGAAAGTAATTTGAGCAACACTGAGTAGCTGATAGATTCAGGCCAGAAGCACTTTCATCTGAATCAAGACAACCTCCAAAACAAATACACCAGGCTGGAAGGAAAGAGCCTTTTTGTGCTGGAGGGATGATTGGGTCACTGAGCATAGCACTATTCATTAGAGAGAGAAAAACGTAAGCCCTTGGAAAGCACTGCCTACCTCATGTGCAGCTGCCCAGCAGGACAGGGCTGTCTCTCAGCAGGGCCTGGGTGGCTACATCTACATTACCCCAAAAGGGAACCATCTGGAACAGCAGGAAACGTGGCACACACCTCCTGTGGGCTGCCTGCCCGTGGAGAGTTTGTTTGGGCCTGCCTGATTGGCGTACTGACCCTCCAGGTACCCCTGGGCACAAGAGGTCTTGTGCAGTGCAAGCAGAGCACACTTGACACACCTTAGGCCATTCTTGCAGGCTCATTATCTGTAAGGAGGGTGATTTCCTGGTCCAGAGCTCTCAGGGCTACTCTGAGAGCCAGTGTAGACATGAAACATCATGTGTTACTTGATTCCACCTATTTACAAGTAGTTCTTCCCCTCTCTTGGGCAAGGAAGCATTTTATATCCCTGTCCACCTGGGTCATTTCTCCCTCCCAGCTGTGCAAAACGGTGCACAACATCACAGAAGGAAAAGGTGATTTACCATAACAGATCAGAGTGTGGTTACATTGCATAAAATATGCTGTTTGTGACAGAAGGAGCCATCCAGACAATTTGATCGCTCCACTCCCATGGGATTAAAGGACTGAAGATGAAGGGACACCTCCTTCATCTCAGCAGAGAGCCTGCGAGTGGAAAGAACCTGAATTAAAATCTACTTTTTGCTTCGGTGCCTTCAAAACACTGTTGTCTCTTGTGGGCAAAGCCAGAGGTAATCCTGGATTCAGTGTTCCCTCTCAGCACTGCTCAGTTTGTTATCTCCCCTTGTTTGTTTGTTCCACTTACCTGTTGCATCCCCCTGCCATTATAAGGATGACAGTCTCTGGAGGAAGGGAGCATCCTCCCTCTGTAATGAGCAGAGCTCTGCATGCATTCTCCCTGGCACTCATCAGTCTCACCTGGCTAACAGGCTGGCCCCAGCAGCAGGACACCTCCCCATGTTCAGCTAGCCAGCTAGCTCACACTGATCTCTGCCTTTCATACAGGTAACGTTTGGTCAGGTAAGTAAATCTCAGTCTAACTGTGTCGACTGAGGTAATGCAGGAGGTCTGTAGAAGAATAAAATGAAGCTGGTGAGGGGTCTGGAGAACAAGTCTTACGAGGAGCAGCTGAGGGAGCTGGGGTTGTTCAGCCTGGAGAAGAGGAGGCTCAGGGGCGACCTTATCGCTCTCTACAGGTACCTTAAAGGAGGCTGTAGTGAGGTGGAGACTAGTCTATTCTCCCACGTGCCTGGTGACAGGACGAGGGGGAATGGGCTAAAGTTGCGCCAGGGGAGGTTTAGGTTGTATATTAGGAAGAACTTCTTTAGTGATGTACTGGGTCTGGCTGGGATGTTAACTTTCCCTGCAGCAGCCCATACAGTGCTGCGCTCTGCACTTGTAGCTAGAACAGCAGTGGTATCACACCAGTGTTGTGTCTGCTGCTGAGAGGTGCTGGCACAGCATCAGGACTCTCTCTGACCCTCCTAGAGGGTGGGCAAAAAGTGAGAAAGAAACATCAGCAGGGCAGCTGACCTAAACCAACCAAAGGGATATTCCATACCATATGATGTCACACTCAGCAATAAAAGGTGGAAAAAGGAAGAAGAGGGGAGGGGTGGGCTCTCGTTGCGAAAACGTCTGTCCTCCTCCCGAACACCGGCTACGTGCGTTGAGGCCCTGCTTCAAGGACGTGGTCAAGCGTCGCTCATTTGTGGGAAGTAGAGAGTAATTTCTTTCCTCTGCACTTCCACATAGCCTTTACTTGTTTTGTTTAGTTATTCCCTTTCCCCCTCCCTCTTCCCCTTTCCTTTTTTTCCCTTTAGTTGAATTGTTTAATTAATAATAATATTTCCTTAATTATATATATATATATATATTTTTTCCCCCTCTTTAATTAAATCATCCTTATCTCAACCCGTGAGTTGTTCTTTCCTTTACTTCTTCCCCTCCTCATCTGAGGAGGGGGAGTGAGAGAGCGGTTGTGGTGTTCAACTGCCTAGCACGGTAAAACCACCACAACTGAAAAGGTTGTTAGGCATTGGAATAGGCTACCCAGGGAAGTGATTGAGTCACCATCCCTGTAGGTCTTTAAAAGACGTTTAGATGTAGAGCTTAGTGATATGGTTTAGTGGAGGACTTGTTAGTGTTAGGTCAGAGATTGGACTAGGTGATCTTGGAGGTCTCTTCCAACCTAGAGGATTCTGTGATTCTGTGAAAATGCAGAATTTACATCAGAGGCCAATGTCCTCCTCAGCCTCAGGTTCTGTGTTGGGTCTGGCTGGGATGGAGTCACCTTTCCCTGAAGCAGCCCACACAGTGCTGTGCTCTGCACTTGTAGCTGGAACAGCGCTGGTATCACTCCAGTGTTGTGTCTATTGCTGCATAGTGCTGGCACAACATCAGAACTCCCTCCAAGCCCCCAAGAGCCAGCAGGCTGGGGATGGGCTGGGGATGGGGATGGGGAGGGGACATCACCAGGGCAGCTGACCTAAACCAACCAAAGGGATATTCCATAACACCTGATGTCACACTCAGCAATAAAAGGGGGGCTCTCGTGGGGGAGAGGCTCTCCTGAACAACCGGTACGCGTTTTGAGGCCCTGCTTCCCGGGACGTGGCCGAACACTGCTCGTTGATGGGAAGTAGAGAATAACTTTTTTTTTTTTCCTTTCTCTCTGTGCTTCCGCGCGGCCTTGTTGTTTCTTTTGTTTCTTTTTCTCCCCATTCCCCTTCCCTTTAATTAAATCATTCTCATCTCAAACCTCGAGCTCTTTGTGTTGTCTTTTCTCCCCCTTCCTCTTTGAGGAGGGGAGGAGTGAGAGAGCGATTGTGGTGGAGCTCAGCTGCCCACTCGAGTTAAACCACCACAGTCCTTTTTGGCACCCAAAGTGGGGCTCGAGGGTTGAGATAACGGTAGAATTGATTAAAGTAATTCTACCTAACATACTTGCTAGTCACAATGTTCGGTTTGCTGTTAATGTTTTCCTGTGTGACTATGTTGTATGTAATCCATTCTCTGTTCTCTTTCTTCCTCTATATCTGATCGGAGAACGTGTTGAAATCTGTGTTTCGTTTCTTTATCACACTGTGCTGTAACATGCTGGCCTCCAGTTTTGTCTGGTACTCAGGCCCTGCATTGTTATCCTTCTGGTCTCCTGGAGATTATCTTTCTGGAAATATGAAGAATTACACTGCCTTCTTTTTCTTCCCTAGCAGTCAATTTGTGAATAATAACAGGGGTGGTGCTTTCTTCTTCTCTCCCTGTGGGCTAATCACAGCAGCCTTTGAGTTTTTTGGATACCCTTGGTCGGATGTAATCCTCCTATTACTAGTTCTATTCTTTTTCTTCCTCCCCAAGATCAAACAATTTATTAAGAATAGCATCCAAGGACCTGCCCTGAGGCAAAGTAGTTGTGGGTGGCAAGGTGTGTGGGGGGATATGGGCAGGTACCTGTCACGGTTTTTTCCTCCGATAGTTTTTAACTTCACCCCTGAACAAGTGCAAAATCCAAAAATACTATTAGAATGTTTGAAAGACGAATGCCCTGACCCTGGCAATACCAGAGAAGTCCACCAGCTTGCTGCATTCTGCTGGGGTCTGGCTTACGCCTATCAAATGTCAATTAACACTGCCCAGCACCCTCAAGGGGATAGGAAAGTTTCTGAACTTGATAATGAGATAACACACACAGTGACCACCCCAAACGACCAACCATCTATGGTATCAGTAGCCCCTATAGTCAAGACAAAACAATGGAAATGAAAGTCAGCTCGTTTAGTAAGGGAAGAAGCTCGTCCTAAGGAGGAGGGAGAGGAGGAAAAGGCAGGCAGCTCTAAAGCAGCATCATCACAACATCAGGGAGAAGAGACTGAAATCATAAATGAATCAGAAACCACTCGATCTCTATCCTTGAGTGAGTTGCGAGAAATACGAAAGGATTATGGTCGTCATCCAGGTGAGCACATCCTCACCTGGCTGCATCGATGCTGGGACACTGGGGCCAATAGCCAACTAGAAGGCAGTGAAGCCAAGCAACTGGGATCCCTCTCTAGAGAAAGGCTCATTGACAGAGTAATTGGGAGAGAGGCACAGGTCCTCAGCCTCTGGAGGCAACTTGTGGCAGCCGTGAAAGAAAGGTATCCCCACAAGGAAGATATTGTATATCAAGTAGGCAAGTGGGCCACCATGGAGAAAGGTCTCCAGCAACTGAGGGAATTAGCTGTGCTGGAGATGATTTATAGGGATTTAAACAATGCCCAGACACCTCAAGATCCCGACGAAGTCCAATGCACAACATCCGTGTGGTGGAAGTTTGTACGGGCTGCACCCTCATCACATGCCAGCACACTGGCAGCAATGAATTGGGATGAGGGGATGGGGCCAACAGTGGACACTGTGTCCATTCAGCTTCATAAATATGAAGAAAATCTCACTGCCCCAATACGGGCCTGCATTTCAGCCGTGGAGAGACTGTCCCAACGGTTAGAGGAACACAACATCCTCCTCACCTAGATGGAAGAATCTTTCAGCTATTAAGTGCCAGCATTCTCCGGCTCAAGCAAGGGAGAATCCAGGACGCACACCACGGGGTACCTTGTGGTTTTATTTACGTGACCATGGGGAAGATATGAGGAAGTGGGACGGTGAACCGACCTCGGTCCTAGCTGCTCGGGTACGTGAACTGCAGAAAGATACAGCAACAAGAAAAGAGGCCCCTAGGAGGACTGCTGCCCCAGTTTCTGTTGGGCAATCCCCCAGAGGCAGTAGAAGGGCTAGCATTACTCCTGACCCTGACGAAGAGACCTCTGTTTCACATTTGGAAGAATTAATTGACAGATGTTCCAACCAGGACTAGTGGGGCCCTGCCTCTGGCCAGGTAGAGGAGAGGGACAACCGGATTTACTGGACTGTGTGGATTCGATGGCCTGGCACACTGGAACTGCAGAAATATAAAGCTTTAGTGGATACAGGTGCACAGTGTACCCTAATGCCATCAGGCCACCAAGGGGCAGAACCCATCTCTATCTCTGGAGTGACAGGGGGATCCCAAGAGCTAACTGTATTGGAAGCTGAAGTGAGTCTAACTGGGAATGAGTGGCAAAAGTACCCCATCGTGACTGGCCCAGAGGCTCGATGCATCCTCGACATAGACTACCTCAAGAAAGGGTACTTCAAGGATCCAAAAGGGTACCGGTGGGCTTTTGGCATAGCTGCTTTGAGCGCAGAAAAGATTAAGCAGCTGTCTACCCTGCCTGGTCTCTCAGAAGACCCTTCTGCCGTAGGATTGCTGAGGATTGAAGAACAACAAGTGCCGATTGCGACTACAACTGTGCACCGGCGGCAATATCGCACCAATCAAGACTCCCTGATCCCTATCCATGAGTTAGTTCATCATCTGGAGAGACAAGGAGTGATCAGCAAAACTCACTCACCCTTCAATAGTCCCATATGGCCAGTGCGAAAGTCTAATGGCGAGTGGAGGCTAACAGTGGACTATCGGGGCTTGAATGAAGTCACGCCACCACTGAGTGCCGCAGTGCCAGATATGCTAGAACTCCAGTACGAACTGGAATCAAAGGCAGCCAAGTGGTATGCCACAACTGATATCGCTAATGCATTTTTCTCCATCCCTCTGGCAGCAGAGTGCAGGCCACAGTTTGCTTTCACTTGTATCTAGTAAACCATGCCACCGCCTGAAACACTATCTTGGGCCTGGAAAGACAAGTGCTGTGGCGACATGGTACACCAGAGAGAATTGAATCCAGCAATGGGAGTCACTTTCAAAACAATTTGGTCACCTCCTGGGCCAAGAGACATGGCATTGAGTGGGTGTATCACATCCCTTATCACCCACAAGCCTCTGGGAAGGTTGAGAGGTACAATGGATTGTTAAAAACTATGTTACGAGCATTGGGTGTTGGGACGTGGAAACACTGGGACATGAATCTGCCAGAGGCCACTTGGCTAGTTAACAACAGGGGGTCTGAGAGCCGTCCTGGTCCTGCTGAAACAAAACCCCTACACACTGTGGGAGAAGCTCAAGTCCCCGTAGTGCATGTAGGGAAGTGAATGGGGAAGGCAGTGTGGGTTGCTCCTGCCATGGGAAAAGGCAAAAAGGACTGTGGTGGTTTAACTTGAGTGGGCAGCTGAGCTCCACCACAGTCGCTCTCTCACTCCTCCCCTCCTCAAAGAGGAAGGGGGAGAAAAGACAACACAAAGAGCTCGAGGTTTGAGATGAGAATGATTTAATTAAAGGAAAGGGGAATGGGGAGAAAAAGAAACAAAAGAAACAACAAGGCCGCGCGGAAGCACAGAAAGAAAGGAAAAAAAAAAAGTTATTCTCTACTTCCCGTCAACGAGCAGTGTTCGGCCACGTCCCGGTAAGCAGGGCCTCAAAATGCGTACCGGTTGTTCAGGAGAGAGACCTTCCCCCACGAGAGCTCCCCTTTTATTGCTGAGTGTGACATCAGGTGTTATGGAATATCCCTTTGGTTGGTTTAGGTCAGCTGCCCTGGTGATGTCCCCTCCCCATCAATTGCCCATCCCCAGCCTCCTGGCTCTTGGGGGCTTGGAGGGAGTTCTGATGTTGTCCCAGCACTATGCAGCAATAGACACAACACTGGAGTGATACCAGTGCTGTTCCAGGTACAAGTGCAGAGCACAGCACTGTGTGGGCTGCTTCAGGGAAAGGTGACTCCATCCCAGCCGGACCCAACACAGGTTCACGCCCCTAATGGGAAAGAAAATACATTAGGGGCTGCTAAACAGAAAGACACCACCTGTGGCTCAGGGAGCTTTTGAACTACAAATCATGGGGGATGGGATTAATATTTTAGGGGAGAATCACTACCTGCTTGCCCTGGTTTTATATTTTTCCTACTGGCCACAGGCAAAGACAGGATAACAGGCAAAGCAGCATTTTGGACCGCCCCAGCCTTGCCATTCTTGTGTTCCTCCCTATTTCAGACCTTGGATTAGTCACCTAGGGCCAGCTTTTTAGCGACAAAATTATTCCCAACTCCCTTGACCAAGGTCACATTGGAAGTCTGTAAAAGGTCTGAGAATTAATTCCAAATTGCTCAAGTGAAATTTCTAGACATGGGACTGTCCACCCCCTGATTCATGGCCACTACAACTAATTTCAACTGCAAACTATCAAACTTTTTCAGGAGCTGTCTCTGATCAGTTAATAGTGTTTTAAAAAAAAAGTGGGGGAACATGTCAAATAAATTCAAACAGTAAATAAGCCAGCCGAAATCAAGGTATGCTCATGGATATTCAGTAAGTTGCAAAAGAATCAAAATCTGTTGGATAAATTATTAATTGCAAATTATTTGTTCATCTTGACAGTCATAAAATTATACAATCCATTAAAAAAGTAAGTCTAATCACAGTATTTGACTTCAGCCCTGTGGTGCAGAGAAAATCCCACTAGGCTGGTATTTGGGATGAACCACACACCTGTGCCCTGGAGATGGGAGCTGGGGGTGTGCAGCTGCTCCTAATTCAGCCTGGGAGATGCAGTGCTGTACAGGTAGCTGTCCACTTCCTGCCAGGGGTGTGCTGCCATCTGCTTTTGGGGTATCTCAGGATATTCCTCCCCCTACCCCAGCAGAAAAGACGCTGCAGAGACCACTGCCCTCACAGTTCTTGAATATTGCAAGCCACACAGATCCACTTCAGCTTCGTGCCAGTGGGCGCTGGTCAAAGCAGGCTGCGCTGCAGCACCTCCTGCTTGGATGCATCTGTGGCCCTTTATGCCACCCTAATTCAGGCACTAGCATGTATTACTGTCACCCCACAGTGGTCCTGTTTTATATGTAGGTCTTTGGGTTTGCTCCAGCAGACAAAACAGCAGTGCGCTTCTCGCTTTTCCCTGGTCTCCATACTCCTCTCTCAAATGTACACCTGGGACCCTTCCCCTGCACAGCACAATAAATCTGCCTCCTTGCAAGGGAGGGGTGTTGAGCTGTGCTGATAACTCACGGCTGGGCACACTCCTCATGCTCACTTTGCATTGCCAAGCTTAGAGGGGTTGCACTCGGGTTGATAAGCACAGAGGCCATGTCAGCCATCACTTTGCTGCAATCCATCCTTCTCAGTATGGCCTAAACCACCGAAAACAGCCTTTATTTTCAAAACAAGATGTACAGCAGGGCTCTTATCAACCTGCAGCAAAGTGTACCAGAGGAGCACACACTTCAGTGCAGTGAGTCCCACACCAGGCTTATCATTCTCCAAGCACAGGCTGAAACAAGTGGAGATGCCTTTGATTACTTTTACACATACATACACAAGCACATACACATATATATACATCTGGGGGGATGTGTGTGTGTATGTACCACAGTGAGACTTCATTAATATTAGAAAAAGTTGCAGGCCTCAGGGAATTTCCTGGGAATTTTGTTACAAATATAGACAGAAAATAGGTGCTTCTGCTCTGTTCTATCCTGGTCTTGCATACTAGCTCCATTACCATGGCATTTATTTCTCTCTCTATGATTTTTTCTTCTTCTTAAGGTTTGATCTAAGTCCAGGCTTTCTAATGAGTTTAGTGAAAGGATCAAAGGATGAGAATCACCATCTGCCTAAAGAAAACAATAGTATTTCCAATTGCATGATGGTATCTGGCAGGGAAAGCAGATTGCTGGGCTCCTCAGCTATATCATAGGAGAGAGATGGGAAGAACAATAGAGAAGGAAACCTTATCTAACCAGATGCCAGTAAAATGTCTTCCCAACACCTGACAATTATTTTATTTTGGCAGCAAGAAAGAAGAAAAATGAGGAAAGAGAAGAGAAAAAAGAGAAAAGAAAAAAGAAAAAAAAAAAAGGAAAAAAAGGAAAAGCAATGTGAGAAGCAAGTAGCAGATATATTTATCCTCCTCCTGGAATGAGCCCCAGTGGTGTGGTGGGACAGGCAGGCAGCAGGCAGGCAGACAGAGCTTATTGGAATGAACTTGTGTACATCCGAGGCAGCTCCTCTCCTGCCCCATTTATTCTGTCTTTTGACAGATCCCATTAAGCCGAACAGTGAGCGGATTGGTTTGCAGAGCCCCGTGGGCTGCTACAAGGGAGCAGGTGCTCACACAGCTTTGCTTTCCCCTGGTCCTTTTTGGGGCAGGGGGAGCTGTTGGAACAATCCAGTGTTTGCAAAGACTTAGCAGGTGCAAATTTACAGAAGGGGGAGCAATTTCAGCTGTGCAGCTTATGATGCTGGTGATGGTTTTGGACTTCCAAAAGCCACAAGGCATACTCCCCTGACAACAATGCTGCTTTAATATGCCTGAGAGTAAAATGAGGGGCTCAAAAGATACTGACCACTTTTATAAATCGTGGCATGTGAATGTGTGTTCTGTTAAGTCATCAACCCTAATTTAAGAAGGGGGATTTCAAAGAAATTTAGATTCCTGAAGAGATTCCATTCTGTTAGCAATCTTACTCCCACTGGAAACCTGGACCTGTGTGGTTTGTGCATCAAGTGGCATCTGAGCCTTTTATCCATCAGACACAGCAAAACAGAGGAGGCTGCATACCCAACCCTAGACATTTCAGGACATCATCTTTGCAAGCAGTTCTCTTAAAGAGTAGAACAGTCCACCCTAGTGTAGCATTTCTATTTTTTAATGCTGGTGTCATCCGCTTCCTCCTAGGCAAGTCACAGGTACAGAAGGGTAAAAAAGCTAAGCAGTGGCGGAGCAAAGGGGGGGACACCAAATCCACAGCCCTAGAGAAACAAGCTAAGCAAAGGACCTGCTCCGGCCTTTAGCGCAGCATCCTCTCCCATAGCAGCTACTTGGCATTCCAGCTGGGTGGGTTAATCCTTTGCCTTTGATGAATCTTTAATCTTGGCACCTTGTGGATGAAGCTGGCACTAACTAGCAGATCCTGGTGATAAAAGTCATGCACTTAAATATTTCATTTATAAATAAAAATAATAATAAAAATAAAATAAAATAAAGACTTGGCTTCATAATAGCAATAAGGCAACTCTGGGGTGTTGCTATTGCCAATTAATCACACTCTTGGGACTGACGAAGAGCTCCACCGCTCCTTGTAACTCTAATTGCCCTATGGGTACAATTATCCATACACCCCTCTACCTCTCCCTGTCCAGCTAGATGTTATGGCTTAATTCCACAGCAGGCTTTCTAGTTTTTAACCTCTATTGCTAAAAGCTCCCCTCCCCATGACCCCAGCTGGTGGTGGAAAATGACAGGGTGTATTCATGCTGCCTTCCAAGCGCACAGATCCAGACTGCCAGCGAGGACACCCAGGGTGAGCCCCGTGCAGCAGAAGGCAATCCACGAGCACTGCCTCTTGGATAAGCTCTGCAGCTCACGTCCCAGAAAGCATGCAGTTCTCACCTCCTACTCGGGACCTCAAACTTCCCACTGAAGCTGGAGCCTCCACTCAGATCCTGGGGCTGGATCCGAACCATGAGATTTTGAGAAAGGAAAGGAGCCTCCTCATCCCTATCTGTGCTATTTTGAACATTTAGAAAATACTAGAACTAAACCTATTAAAGTCACATACTCTCTTCTGCAATATTTATTATTGAATCATTTCCCAAGTTGAAGTTTGGACCTGAGCCACAAAACATCTAAACTTACAGATGAACACAGACACATGTGGCACTGCCATGGGACTGCCACAAACAGCTACTTGGGGAGAGGGAAGAAAAGAGGGCAAGGAAAACACATATAATGACTTCTGGGGCCTATTTAAATCTTCTACAGAAAAGGGGTTTAGCTCAGCCCCTTAAATATGAACTTCCCCGGACCTGGTATAAGCCTGACAATTTTGTTTGACAGCCCCCTGTTGTTACAATGGGAGAAGCTGTGAAGCTCTCTGCTCACCTATCCTGAGACACTCAGCGTCACACACATCTGTCATACACTAGCTTTATCATGAGAGACACCAGTTAGCTCCCCAAAGAGAAAATTAAGAATTGATTAAATCACTTTCTGTGGAACAGAAATTTGAGAATACAGAGCTCTTTAATTTAGCAAATGTAGCAGGCTAGCTTATATTGTCACACTAGTCTCTTCTGGGCTTAAAATGTATGAATTATTGAGGTCTGATACTGAGTCTCCGTGGCAAAGGTTGCTTTCTCTGAAAGGCTCAAACCTTTAAAGGTACACTTGTAGCTATTTGTAATGTTCATCACCTGCTGTAGTGGAAGCCCATAACCTTGAATTCAGGTCTTAAAGAAAAAAAATAAAAAAATCAAGGACTGGATTCAGACTGTATGTGTTTTGTGCCTGATCTGAAGTTGGTCACCCTGCTATGCCTAACCATGTGAATAGAGGGCTGCAAAAAGCTGTCATACTGCAAGTTCGGAGCTCTTTATTTCCTTAAAGAAACCCGTTTTGTAACAATAATGTTTTCCTCACATTTTTATTCTTTAATATATCCTCAGCTGGTATAGAGGAGCAGAGCTCCTTAACTTCAGCTGAGCTGTAGCAATTTGCCACATCTGAGAATATGTCTGTGATGGTTTTACGCGGGTGGGCGGCCGAGCTCCACCACAACCGCTCTCTCACTCCCCCTCCTCAAAGAGGAACAGGGAGAAAATACGATGAAAGGGGCTCAAGGGTTGAGATAAGGGCGAGGAGATCATGCAGTAATTATCGTGATGGGCAAAACGGACTCAGCATAGGGAGACAGTAAGATTTATTGCTTATTACTAACAAGCTAGAGAAGTGAGAAACAAAGGAAAGAAACCAAAAGCACCTTCCCCCCCATCCACCCTCTTCCACCTCCTCCCCCCAAGCGGCGCAGGGGAACGGGGGAATGGGGGTTATGGTCAGTCTATAGCGCTTCTTCGCCGCTGCTCCTTCTCGATCACTCTCGTCCCCTGTGCTGTGGGGTCCCTCCCACGAGATGTAGGCCTTGCTGAACTGATCCGGCGTGGGTTTCCCACAGGCAGCAGCTCTTCAAGAACTGCTCCAGATATGGGTCCGTACCACGGAGTCCATCCCTCAGGAGCAAACTGCTCCAACATGGGCCCCCCACAGGCAGCAGCTCCTGCCAGGTCACCTGCTCCTCTGTGGGCTCCTCTCCACGGACTGCAGGTCCAGCCCGGAATCTGCTCCGGCAGGGGTCTTCCACAGGCCACAGCCTACGTCGGTGCAGGTCCACCTACTCCACCATGATCTCCTCCATGGGCTGCAGCGTGGAACCCTGCTCCACCGTGGTACTCCATGGGCTTCAGGGGGACAGCCTGCTTCACCATGGTCCTCACCACAGGCTGCAGGGGACTTCTGCTCCTGGAGCACCTCTCCCCTTCCTTCTTCATTGACCTTGGTGCCTGCAGGGCTGTTTCTCACTCCTCTCACTCTCCCAGCTGCTGTGTGGTGCAGCATTTGTTTTTCCCTGTATTAAATATGCTCCCACAGAGGCGCAAAACAACATCACTTATTGGCTCAGCTCTGGTAAGCAGTGGGGCCCTTACCTAACATGGAGCAGCTTCTAGATCCTTCTCACAGAAGCCACCCCTATGGCCCCCTGCTACCAAAACCTTGCCACGTAAACCCACTACAATGTCTCATTTCACTTCTCCATTCACTGATGGCATCACCTCTCGAGAGAAGAAAAAGGCAAATTTAATTCCCATCACCAATTCATTCCTTGCTTGCACTGCTGAAGCAACCAACAATTATTGCGGATCACACACATGTATAGACAGAGCTTTGCAAGGAATCACTGGATTTCTCCTGCAAAGAATAGGCTCTAGCTTTCATAAAAATCAGAGATGGAACCGCTCCTATGCCTTGTCCTTTCCTCCAGCATTTAAGGCCTGGAAAGCTTCCTGCTTGTGTTGTAATCAGACCCAGCTGCAGGATATGCGACTGTGTTGCTTATTCCTCCCCTGTGTAATGTAGACCTCCATGCCTCACATGAGCCATAGCCCTGTATGAGTTATATGGCTATTATGCTATAAGTAGGACTGATGTATTACGGAACACTGCCATAAATCCTATTAATGGCCCCCCAGCTCCATTTTTTCCCCCAGAGTAATTTCTGCACTTTTTTGGACATGGACAGCTTCACAAAGACGCAAACATCCGGCATCCAGGTGGGGTTCAGGCAAAGCTCGGGGCCGGGCAGGTGAGGTGGCCATGGAGCATTGTGCTCCTCTGTGGGGGCAGCGCTCACCCTGACATTGCCCACGTCTGCTCCAGCCTCGAGAAGCACCGCCGCTACGAGCTGCCCAGCCCACGCACCTCGTGCCATTTCCTGAATTGCTTCTGCCATAATAATGTTTTCCCTTGTTCTGAATTTACAGTTACCTCAGCCCCTCGCCACCACTCATTCTTCTCTGCCCATGGATAGATTTGCTGGTATGTGCCCTTTCTCTAACACTTCTCTGCCCAGGAGCAAGACATAGCCTGATACTCGCACACCATGTTTTTTTTTATGCAGGGTAATCTCAACAAGAGATGAATCTGGAGCCCTTTTTTAGGCTCAAACATCCCTGATCTTCACGAGATATGCATATTTCTGGTCTGCGGTCCCATTCTGCAGTCAGTGCTTTATAACAGGAAGAACCAAAAAGCCCGGGATACGCGTATGCAGGGAGTTGAAATCTCTATCTCGATGTGACTTAGGCTCAGATCTGCTTTTAATAATCAGGATTCAAACACAACCCAAATCCTTTCCTTCTATGACAACCTCATCCTCTCACAACAATCTTTTGATGAAATTGGTTTTTTTTTCTTGAATTTACAGCTAGCCACTGGAAAGTAAGTTGGAGGGGAGTGTGAAGTTATGAAAGATAGTTGAATGGGTCTCTTTCCCAAAATTTTTATATGGGAACAAAGGCTTTGATGAATAAAAATGCCTTAACAGTGTGGCTTTATCTGTAACTATCAGCTAGACCGAGTCAAGGCATGGGCTCAGGTGCTGTGCCATGGCCATCCGGATTGTCATGGGCCAGGCACCCCTTTCAGGAAGAAATTTAGATTCGCTCACTCTGCTCTGGGTTGAAGAGATTTTAGTTATGTGGATAAAAGCTGTACTGTGCCACTTGTTCCTTGGGCCAGAAAATGGGCCTTGGCTGGTTTAATTTATTAGTGTTGATATATGTTTTAAGATTGCATCATTTGGCAATGATAACAGGACAGTGAGACATGAAAGTTTAAAGATAATGCTATCTTCCTCAGTCCTGCTAACAGCTCACTGCAGCTCCTCTGTATCTTACTGTTCATTTTTAATTTTTCTCCTATCTTCCCTCCTTCCTGTGGTGGTTTTACCTTGCTAGGCAGCTGAACACCACAACCGCTCTCTCACTCCCCCTCCTCATGCTGAGATAAGGATAATTTAATTAAATAGAAAAAAAATATTAAGGAAATATTATTAATTAAACAATTTAACTAAAGGGAAAAAAGGGAAAGGGGAAGAGGGAGGGGGAAAGGGAATAACTAAACAAAACAAGTAAAGGCTATGTGGAAGTGCAGAGGAAAGAAATTATTCTCTACTTCCCACAAACGAGCGATGCTTGACCACGTCCTTGAAGCAGGGCCTCAACGCACGTAGCCGGTGTTCGGGAGGAGGACAGATGTTTTCGCAACGAGAGCCCAACCCCTCCCCTCTTCTTCCTTTTCCCACCTTTTATTGCTGAGTGTGACATCATATGGCATGGAATATCCCTTTGGTTGGTTTAGGTCAGCTGCCCTGGTGATGTTTCTTTCTCACTTTTTTGCCCACCCCCAGGAGGGTTAGAGAGAGTCCTGATGCTGTGCCAGCACTTCTCAGCAGCAGACACCACACTGGTGCGATGCCACTGCTGTTCTAGCTACAAGTGCAGAGCGCAGCACTGTATGGGCTGCTGCAGGGAAAGTTAACATCCCAGCCAGACCCAGTACACTTCCAAAAACCTAGCCAACATGTGCTATGTCGTTTCTTACTAGATGCCTGAAATAGGTTTGAAAAGAGCCAGGTTCTTTGCTTAGAGGAACTGTAGGGCTCCAATTCAGTGCTGTCTCTGCTCCAGCCTAACTACATGCTCGGAAGCACTACAAGCTAGTGAGTGAAGAGTTGTAAAACCATGATGCAGTCCCTGCCTGTCACATCTGATTTAGCAAATGAAGTTGGATGGCCTTAGAAAAAAAAAAAAAAAAAAAAAAAGGAAAAAAAAAAAGCATAACCATGCTTTTGTGTTGGAACTGAAATATTAACAGTCAGATGACAGTACTGAAGCAGCGCAGCCAGCACATCCATCTTAGGCAAATCAGGCCAAATGGAAATCCATGGCCAACAAATACAAGAAGCCTAACTACCTTGGTGTCATAAAACAGACTCAGCCTGATTACAGGGAAGCTGGTGAGGCACAGGACCAGGGCCATAAATCTGGTGTGCAGTGTGAAACAAGCAAGCAATTAGTAAATATAAAAGGATGATTAGCAAGCTAGGCAGTAGGATGAATCATTACCTAGGTATTAAGAATAGGATAGATTAGTTACTCAGTATTATCTGTTAGTCAAAGAAGTAGTCTGAGTCTGTAAGATATACTATCAGGAGCCAAGAGGTGAAGAATAGGTGAAAACTAAGTAACAAAAACTTGCCAGACATCCCATCTCGGGCAGGAAACAGATGGACAACAAGGACACAAATTAGCTCAGACTGATAAGGACATTGCAAACTTGCAAAATCACTACATTCTACATAAAGGGTGAAAAGTATACTATGAGGAAGACATACGGCCTTCCTCCCAAAGACCACTGCCCACATCCTGAAGACCCCTGCCCACAATTCTTGGAAGAATCTGCACAAGTGCAAAGGACTGATAAGCTAGTTAGCATAAGAAGCGTGAGTAGGTGGGTTTAGGTGATTAATATGTATAGGCGTTAATTGAATATTCATTGTTCTGCTGTATAAATAGGAGATAGTTTATCACTTTGGGTATGCACGTTAGGTGGGAGGATCCCCCGTGCATCCAGCACTGTCAATAAAGAATACTTCGTCACTAAGAAGAAATTTTGACTTCGTTCTTTAAATCAAGTGTCATGAAGACAGCCCTGACCAAGGGGTGACATTCAGGACTGGCTTAGCTGAGTGAGCCTCAAGGGATTAGGAAATGCAGGTCTTAAACACACACGGAAAGTATCACTAAATTGATCAAGATTTCTTTTCCAGACCTCTGATGTGTCTTGTACTGCTAATGAAATGATGTGGGGAGGGTTCCTTGAAGGGAAGGGAAGGAGAGGGAAATGAGACTGAAGAGGATTTGTGTTTATATATCTCCCAGTGACTCACCCTGTAGGTATGGACAAAGAAGCATCCCAATTCAAATGTAAATGTTAAAAATACATGGCCTGAATCAGAGACACCCAAAGGAGCAATAGTCTGTTGCTTTGTCACTTGCCTCCCACCAGGTAAAAATCTCACAAAACCCATTAACCTCACCATCAGGTTATCCAGGAAGTTTCTGCCACTTTGAAGCCCAATTTATAAGATTTTGGCAAAGTGGTATCTTTGTCAGGAATCTGTTTGCTAAATTCAAGCTCAGTTTTGACCCTGAGTCCTGAATCTAGATAGGTTTCAATTCCTAACAAGTGTCTATTTTACATGTGTTTTACCCTGAACATAACAACCTTTTTTTAATAAAGGGAGGCAAAGGCAGATGTAACAGGGGAATTCAGAGTTTGTCCTGTTGGGTCCAGAAGGGAGAAGATGAGCGATGAAGAAGAGAGAGGGTAGGAAAAAAGGAGAGGAAATCACAGTCGATTTGTCAAACTAGCCTACTTCTCCATCATCCCATCTTTCTCCCTCTTTTTCTTTATTGCTAGGGATGCTAACATGAAGGTGGTGTCTTTTCTGAGCTTCACTCCTACGGCTCCTGCTAGTGGAGCATCTCTGAGTGCCTTGCTGGTACGAGCGCATGAAGCTTCACAGCACCCTTGTGAGAGGAGTCAATATCATTAAGGATGATTGTACATTACAATACATTTTCTAAAGCTCCATCTATGTTACAATTAATCTCCAATTCCAAGCCAGTATTTGGCCTTTCAAGGTACACATTTACTTTCCATCGCACATAGTAATAATTTTCTGTCTCTGGTCCTGTATTTCCACTGGTGTAAATCTATATGGAGCCCTCTCCAGCTCATTTTACACCAGTGGACTCTCTCTGTTATTTGTTGTCTAGTGGTGTTGCGGGTCATTAAGACAGATGCTTGTGGTTACCTTGGGATGGGCGGATGTCAGTGCGGGGAAGATGTGTTTCCTTATATATGGTTTGCTGCACTCAATGGGATCTTTCAAGGTGGGATAGACTATCTGAATGCAAAGCATGACTAAGCGCACAGGCTGTCACAACTGTTGGGCTAGGAGGCACCTAGGAAGAGCTCATTTTTTTTGTGAGATGACAGGATCAACTCTATCTGTGTTGCTCTGGACAAAAGTTTGTCTATCCTTCTCTTGCAGATCTGTGGTCCTGGTGAGTCTGTGCCCTGTGTGAATAATGGATTTCAGCTTTTCATTGACTTTGGCATTGTACAGTCTGTCAGTTTTAGTAGTAGACTTTTCCTTAACATAAATTTTGTCACTTTTATTGAAAACTTTTAAAACCAGAACCTGCAATCCTGTAATGAAGCGAGCATTACAGGCTTGTTTTTACAGTAAGTTTTGAAGCTTCATAATCACAAAACCTCTCACTCCCTCATTCCTTCAGCTCTTGGAGGAATACAAAGATGAACAAGTAAAGCAAGTCATGATGCAAATTCAAAGAATCCCATGAATGCCTATTCAAAAAAAAACAAACAAACAAACCAAAACACAACTACTCAAGATTTTAAAGCAGCTTTCGTGTTTCTGTAAAGCTTTTTAAATGTTTCAAATTGAGAATACTACAGTGGGAGCCAGTAAAGAAAAGCATGAGCCAATCTACCAGCTTGATGCACGTGACAAATGAGCATTATTCTGCCCAAACTGGAAGTTAAGTGGGCTCAGTGGAAGAACACTCATAGCTCATACCGAGATACTGGGGAGCCCTGAAGGGAGAATGAGGCTCCTAATTGCCTAGCATGGCTGCATGAGAAAGGTGTACAGTAATAATAATGTAGTAAATGAGAAAGCTGGCTATTTGAATATGAGATCTTTTGTCAGCTTTATTTCACTTAATAATGTGACGTGGCTTGGGGACAGAAAAAAATGATTAACCTTGCCATTTTTAAGCTCTAATTGCTGGGAGTTTTTCTGCTGAAATTCACGTCCTTAACTTTCTTTGATATTTAACAATTTTCTAGTTTTATCTCCATGGAAGCCTGTTTGAGGAGGGATAAAAGCTAAATGTGTGTGCAGGGGGGGTGGGGAGAGAGCAGGGAGCAAGCCACCATTTGGGAGTTGGGTGTAAAGTAGCCTGGCATCGATTAACATCATTAAATGAAAGTGGGAGGGGAAGCGTACTGAAAATGAGTGAAAGAACGGTATTGTAATCTGCTTTATTGCGTTCCCGAGATGCTTGACTTAGCCTCATTGTCATAGCAAGATGATGTGTACCCTATGAGTGTAGAAAAATATATGAACTCCTGGGACAATATAGTTCAATCTGCTCTGATATTACCCATCATGCTCATCTGAGCACACTACAGCTATTAAATCTGTTTGTGAAACAGCTGAGCCCATGGATGGATCTCCTGCAAACAGAGCCTGAATGTACAGTTGAGACAGGGTCTGAATTTACAATACATGGAGGGAGAAACAATGGGAGTGAATGTACGCTGGGGACAACTGCACAATGGGAGGTGCAGGAGGAATGAATCTGCTGCAACTGTGGATAACTAATGGTAAAATAGACAGATTGCCATCTATAATTCATGGAGTTTGCTTCCCCCTTCCCCTGTCAGATAGCCCTCAATCAGTTTGACTTGCAGGAGCTATCCTCCACTACTGAAAATTGTTAAAAAGCTGCTGTGTTCTGCCCCAGAGGTAGCTGCATTTAAAGGGCAGGAATGGAGCCATGCATATACAGAAAATCATGTCCCGTCCTGTCTTCCCCTTTTCAGAGGGATCAAGGTGGAGCTACCTCTGGCTGAACAACTCCAAACTCATTGCAGTGCATGTACAAACACAAGGCAGAACACATCCAACAAACCAAGCTCCCCAGTAAAATGATGTTAAAGGCTAATAACACATACCAGAAACGTAATATCAGTATTCTTAAATGGATTCTGGTGTAATCCTAATAGATGTTCATTTTTAAGGCACCAGCAGACAACTCTTGTGCCATACCCACAGCTAACATCACTACCACTGCGGCTTGGTTATCAGTGGCACCATGAAGTAACTGAGAAATGTTCTTGCAATCCTCCATTATACGTGTTTTTACAGACGTATTTTTTTCTAATGACGACACTGCTTAACAGACTGAAAAATAATACAGTATCATACATCTGCATCTCTGTAATCCTGTCTGAAATGGAATTTCTGGCATTCTTACTACTCAGCTTGGAGGAATTATAAAATGGCCCAAATGCTTCTTGTCTGTTCCTGAGATACTACTCTCCACCAGAAGAGGAAAGAAAAGAAAAGAAAAGAAAAGAAAAGAAAAGAAAAGAAAAGAAAAGAAAAGAAAAGAAAAGAAAAGAAAAGAAAAGAAAAGAAAAGAAAAGGTTGTCTTGTAATTTCCTTCTCTGGATAATTGCATTTTACATACTCCCCCTTTTCAGAGGCATTTACAGTGAGTTCTGCCTTCCAATGCTTCTATTGATTTGTAGCCCTGCAGGGTGAAAACCAAACTGTGCCAAAGCCAAAGCGAGTTTTGACTTCATTCGTAAGAACAAATGCACTGGTGTGCTGGATCAATGCAACGAATCTGAGCGCTGGCCTGTTAAACTGGATTTGTAACTGCTGCTCAGAGCAACAGCTATGCAAGCAGCCAAACCTGGCTGCTGAACTTTGTCTTCACATTTTGACTGCTTTTTTCATGACTAGCTAACCTGGGTCAGTGGTGGATGGGACAGCCCTTTCCATTCATGCAGTTGGTTTGTGCAATGAGAGTTGCTCACTTGGTCTAACCATGCACCTGAGGGTCAGGCTGGGTGTTAAGAAAAGGTTCTTCACTGAGAGGGTGGTTGGGCACTGGGACAGGCTCCCCAAGGAGATGGTCATGGCACCGAGATTACCAGAGTTCAAGGAGTGCTTGGAAAAGGCTCTCAGACATAGTGTTTGGTTTTCAGGTGGTCCTGTGTGGAGCCAGGAATTGGACTTGATGAATCTTGTGGGTACCTTCCTGTCCTGGTTTCAGTTAGGACAGAGTTAACTTTCCTCCTAGTAGCAGGTAGGGTGCTATGTTTTGGATTAGGATGAGAAGAGTGCTGATAACATGCCGATGTTTTAATTGTTGCAGAGCAGTGCTTACACCAAGCCAAGGACTTTTCAGCTTCTTGCTCTGTCCAGCCAGCGGGCAGGCTAGGGGTGCAGCAAGAGCTGGGAGGGAACAGACCCAGGACAACTGAC
>NW_023305602.1:306603-321313 GCF_011077185.1 Oxyura jamaicensis
GCGGCTCAGGGATAGGCTGGGTGGTGAGCAATTGCATTGTGCATCACTTGTTTCATACACACTATTATTATTATTACTATTATTACTTTCCTGTCTTAATAAACTGTCTTTATCTCAACTCACAGGCTCCACTTTCCCATTTCTCTCCCCCATCCCAGAGAGGGAGGGGGGAGGGTGAGCGAATGGCTGTGTGGTGTTTAGCTGCTGGCCAGCGTAAACCACAATACTTCAAAAGCAGTATATTCTGTGATTCTGTGATTCTCTGAGTGGGAAACCTGGTTTTGAACTACTTGAGGGAGCTGTGGGCATAGCTGAGGAGCTGTGGACAAAGCTAAGGAGCTGCCGCGACGCTGCCTGGTGGTGTGGGCTGCAGGGCTTCCCAAAGTCTCTCAAGCACAGATGCCCAACCTGGCATGCAGCAGTGGACTTAGTACAGTAAAAGGTAGATTTGGTCCAAATAATGTGACATAACTACCATCAGATCTGGCAGAACTCCAGCAAGCAAATTAACGAAGGGATGAGGTCCATTGCATCATCTCTGAGATCATATCAAGCTTAAGAGCTGAATAAGCCGTTGACCTTGGCCTGTTTGTTGGCTATACCATCAGATCAATCAGATACAGTTGTTAATAGCATAGCCTAATTAATTCCTAATTTCTTCAAGAATACCCCAAGAATAATAATTCAATTAACTGCAACTATATGGAAAGTTTGAAGTCTGAGCTATTCTCTTATTGACATAATTTGGCTGAAGAGAATGTGAGCACAGATGCTACATTTCTTAAATAATCCAATTTTTAATTAATTTTAACTTATAAGTTAATGAATAGGTTTCTCTTGTAAACTCTCTGAGAATTACTTCCACCCTCTGAAAGTAAGAACATTAAGCTTGAGAAGGATAAGCTGCTGTTTGCTTGCAAAACAAAGAGACATGATCCCAGCCTTCATTGCAAAGCAGATTTTTAAGTACCAAAGCAGGACAATACTCCTGCTTTTATTAGACTTCCTTATGCTGCATGCTCTCATTCCATATGAAAAATATAAAGCTGTGAGCAGCTTTTAGGAAGTACATGGAATTGTGATATCAGGTAATGGTTTGCCAGATTTTCCTTCTTTTCCTCTTAGTCTTGCTCCACTTCCTAATGGCTTGTTAATACAATTCAGTGTGCATGATATCTGCAACACCTGAGGACTGCTGAAAGGAAAGGCACTGTCTTAGGATACTGGGGAGGGGATCCCATCCACTGTGTGTGCAGCAGGCTTGACGTCTAACGGTCAAGCCTCTGGGTTTTGGCAGGGAATTTGTGAAGATGAAGCAATGGGAGTCTAAATGGGAATCTTTGTTTTAGTGAGGACCTTGCGCAGATCAGCTGCAGTGAGGGCTCCTGGCAAGGAGGCGGACAGAGCCTAACCACCCCCAATAACGTGGCACAGAACCGTTTGGTCAGAGCTGCAGCCCCGAGCAGGCAGGAGCTGTGCTTGTGCCACCGCGGGCGCTGACGTGCTGAGGGCAGAGCCAGGGGTGACAGTAGCCAACCCCCTGACGGTATCAAAGCAGTCCCTAGGGAGCGCCACGAACAGGACGTGCAAGCAGGACTGGCTTGGCAGTTAGAACAGGACACGCAAACAGGACAGAACCAGACAGTTCGCACAGGGCAGGGAGGAGCGCAGGGAGAATCCTCTCCTCCCTTTCCCACCTCCCTTTCTCTTCCTCTCCTCTCCTCTCCTCTGGGAACTCTGCCTCTTACAACTTAGAATTCACCATGGTGGGCACCCGTCACAGCGGCCAGGTCGAGGCGGCAACCCAAACTGAGGGGACACGGCCTCTCTGGGCTCATGTGGGCACCCAGGTGGATCCCCTGAGGGGTGAAGTGGCAGTCCAGACTGGAGACTGTGGGGAGCTCTGGAATCTGGAGGCCCCCCTGAGTCCTGAGGGAAGAGAGGGCTGTCGTGGGTGCATGTGGGAGTGTGGCCATGGGGGTCGACAAGCCCCATGGTCGGTGATAACATCGGACTAGTAACGATCAGGCCATCAGGAATGTAAAGAGTTTAGAGGGAACAAAGAAGGGTGATTCAGGAGACGCCTTGCCATCTCAGGTTGCTTGTTCTCCAGCCGTTAAGGCATGGAAGTTGCTGGGTGTTTGCTGTTGCTGGGCAAAGTTGTTGACCAATGAATAGTTAGTGGAAAAGTACTGCTGTGGCGCAAATGGTATAAGAAGAGAGCCTGTCCTCAAGATGGGGAGGCAACAAGGATAATGAAGTTATGCCCTCAATATGAGAGATGAAGTTAGGCCCTCAGCAAGAGAGAATGAAGTTATGTCATCAATAAAGTAGCAGCAGTTACTGATCCTAAAAGAACCCTGGTGTCCGTGTGGTTGTTACACCACAGGTGCAGGTGTGCCCTGCTCAAGGAACTGCTTGAGCAGATGGCCAGGCTGCAGAGAGAAAACGGTAGCCTGAGGGGCTCCTGGGAGTCTCTGAGGGTGACAGATAGGAAGTGTCAACCTGCCCTTGATGAGGCCCAGCAGTGCCCTCCTAAGTCCCTGCAAGGGGGAGTAGCTGATCCAGCTGCTCACCTGCAGAACAGAGAACTTGACTGCCCATGAGAGGAAAGGGGCTGGACCCTTGTCTCAGTTCAAAGCAGAAGGAGGCATCTGCCCACAACACCCATGGTGCCACCAACCCCCACGGTGTCCCTGGGTAATAGATTGGAGGCTCTCGGGCAGGAAAAGGATGAGGGTCTGGACAGTAGTCAGAACCCGGGCCCTGAGAAGCACGTCAAGGTCAAGGGAAGTACCAAGCATAGGGTGCGGGGCCGGACAGGGCACTGCATCCAAACTAGTGTCACAAAAAAAGGGCAGAGAGTCTTAGTGATGGGAGACTCCTTGCTGGGGGCACCAAGGCTCTTGTTTGCTCTCTGGATAACCTCTCCAGAGAGGTGTGTTGTCTTCCTGGGGCACATGTCAGAAACTTCAGGAAGGCTCTGCCGCAGCTCATTAAACCAGAGGACTACTATCCTCTTATCATCATTCAGGCTGGATCCCGGGAAGCTGCAACAAGGAAAATGAGTAATATTGAAAAGGACTTTGCATCCCTGGGAAGGATGTTGAAGGGATTGGGGGTGCAGGTAGTGTTCTCATCTGTCCTCCTGATGGGTGACCAGGACCCAGAAAGAAGGAGGAGAACAGGACAGGTAAATGACTGGCTGAGGGGGTGGTGTCCAGATCAAGGCTTTGGGTATTTTGATCTTGGGCAGGCCTTTGAGAAGCCAGGTATGTGGGCTGCTGACGGACTCCAACTCAGCAAGTGGGGCACAAGTGTACTGGGGAGCAAGCTCTCTGGACTGATTACCAGGGCTTTAAACTAGGTTCGACGGGGGAAGGGAGGGGAGTAAGACAGAGAAGGGCTGGGGGATGTTGTCACTGTTGAATATAGTAGGGAAAAACCTCTGAGCTCTCCCATAGGATCTTCCGAGGACTCCTCAGAGAAGGTAATATTCCCGATGCCCCATCCGGAATCTTCTTCTTGTGTCCCTCTATGGGAAACTGAGCCTCCTGCTTCCCTAAAGTGCCTGTATACCAATGTGCGAAGCATGGGAAATAAACAGGATGAGCTCGAGATCTGTGTACGGTCACAGGGCCACAATTTCATTGCTATCACAGAGACGTGGTGGGACAGCTCGCATGACTGGAACACTGTCATGGAGAGCTATGTCCTTTTTAGGAAAGACAAGCTGGGGAAGCCAGGGAGAGGAGTTGGCCATTATGTGAGGGAGCAATTAGAATGTACCCAGCTCCACCTGGGGGAGGGTGAAGAACAAGTGGAGAGCTTGTGGGTGAGAATTAAAGGGTGGGCTGCTATGGGGGACACTGTTGTGAGGGTGTACTACAGGTCACCAGATCAGAAGGAGGAGGTTGACAAGTCCTTCTACAAGCAGCTGGAAGTAGCCTTGTGATCCCGGGGACTGGTTCTCATGGGCAATTTAATTATCCAGACATCTGTTGGGTAAGGAACTCGGCCAGGCATGCGCAATCCAAGCGGTTCCTACAATGCGTTGAAGATCATTTTCTGACACAGGGGTGGAGGAGCCGACGAGGCAGGGGTGCTTCTGGACCTTGTTCCTACCAACAGGGATGGGCTTGTTAGGGATGTGAAGGTTGGGGGCAGCTTGGGATGCAGCGACCATGAGGTGGTGGAGTTCAAGATAGAACTTGGTGGAAGAAGTAAGGCAAAAATTAGTACTGCTACCCTGGACTTCTGGAGAGCCAACTTTGACCTCTTCCGGGACCTACCTGGGGGTCTCTCATGGGCTAGATTGCTAGAAGGCAAGGGTGCTTGTGAGAGCTGGGCAACATTTAAACAGCACTTCTTCCAAGCTCAGGATCGGTGCATCTCGAAGAGTAGGAAATCGGGGAAGGGGGGCGGGAGACCAGCGTGGATGAGCAAGGAGCTCATCAACAAGATCAAAAGGAAGAAGAAGGCCTATGAAATGTGGAAAAAGGGCCTATCCTCTTGGGAGGAGTATAGGAGTGCTGTCAGTGCCTGCAGGGATGCGACAAGGAAGGCTAAAGCCCACCTAGGGATGAGGCTTGCAAAAGAGATAAAGGATAATAAGAAGGTTTTTTTTAAGTGTGTAAACAGTAAAAGGAAGACTAGGGATAATGTGTGTCCCTTGCTGAACAAGGGGGGTGTCCTAGTAACGGGAGACGCTGAGAAGGCGGAGATACTGAATTTTTTCTTTGCTTCGGTCTTTGCTTCAAGGACTCCTCCCCGGGACTCCTCGACCCTGGAGGGAGGACAAAGGGTCTGGGAAATGGAGGTCTCCCCTCTGGTTGATGAGAGAGTGGTTCAGGAGCATCTGAGTGGGCTCAACGCACACAAATCCATGGGCCCCGATGGGATGCATCCACGTGTGCTAAGGGAGCTGGCAGAGGTGATCGCCAAACCACTCTCTATCATCTTTGAAAGGTCCTGGAGAACAGCAGAGGTGCCTGAAGACTGGAGGACAGCCAATGTCACTCCGGTCTTCAAGAAGGGCAAGAAGGAGGATCCGGGAAACTACAGGCCAGTCAGTCTCACCTCTGTCCCTGGAAAGGTGTTGGAACAGCTTGTTCCGGATTCCATCTCCAAGCCATTGGAAGAGAAGAAGGTTATGAGGAGTAGTCAGCATGCATTCACCAAGGGGAAATCAACCGACCTCATTGCCTTCTATGATGGCATCACCAGATGGGTAGATGGGGGGAGAACAGTGGCTGTCATCTACCTTGACCTGAGCAAGGCTTCTGATACTGTCTCCCACGACATCCTGCTAGCAAAGCTGAGAATGTGTGGGATAGAGTGGACAGTAAGGTGGGTTGAGAACTGGCTGACTGGCTGAGCTCAGAGGGTGGTGATCGGCAGTGCAGAGTCTGGCTGGAGACCTGTGACTAGCGGTGTTCCCCAGGGGTTGGTGCTGGGTCTGGTCTTGTTCAACATCTTCCTCAACGACCTTGATGAGGCAATAGTGTCCACCTTCAGCAAGTACGCCGATGATACAAAGCTGGGAGGAGTGGCCGACATGCCAGAAGGCTGTGCTGCCATTCAGCGAGACCTGGACAGGCTGGAGAGCTGGGCAGGAAGAAACCAAATGAAGAAGAAACCACAAGAGCAAGTGTAGAGTCCTGCACCTGGGAAGGAACAACCATTTGTATCAGTACAGGCTGGGGAAGACCTGCTGTAGGGGAGCTCTGAGGAGAAGGACCTGCTTTGGCAGGGGGGTTAGACCTGATGATCTTTCGAGGTCCCTTCCAACCCCTACAATTCTGTGATTCTGTGTGAAGCATGCAGGGGTTAGAAATAAAAATGCATCAGTCACAGAAGCTCAGACACTGGGCTTCTGTGACTGATGCCCTAGCAAGGGCATCAAGATACAAGCCCTAGAACAGGTAATACCATCCCCTGTTATCACTACATGGAGAAACTTGTCACTGAATATCCTGACAGGCAAATAGGACCTCCTCAAGCTGCTGCTTGGTAATCACACACCATCACCTCTGCTATATATGTGGGCCAGCCTGCAAGCATCTCCGAAAGGCGTTTTCAGTGCCTGAATTGCTGACGTGAACAGGAACTACTTCCACATTTGCTTTCACTTGCCCCAGATGTTTGAGGACTTGCAGGTAAACATGCATCAAAACCAGAAGGACACTGAGGAACCTGCTGCACTTGATGAGACAAAAGATTGCCTTTATAACATCTCCCAGGGAGATGAAAAACAACCCTTCTTCTTTCATGGTCTCAGTTAAAAATCCAACTGAAGTCCAGCTGTCCTGGACACTGTACTGGTTTACACACATCCACGGCCACACACAGTGCAGACAGGTTATAAACAACAGCTATGGTTCCTTTGGTTAAGACTGAACCAATTTCTACTCAGCTTGCTGTTTGGGTAAATGCACCAACCCACAGAGGCTGAACATATAGCAGAAACTGCTGCAATTAAGGTTGAAGGTGTGTAGTTAGCTCCCTTTAAGGCTTGTGATGACAAGAAGTATCTGTATCCTTCCCTTTTTGCAGCTTCGTACTTGGGCAGCTATTTGGGGAATGTTCTGGTTTTGTTAGCAGTTAAATGATAGCAGCAAAACACAGAGGTACTGGCTTAAAGGCTTTTCATACTCTTGCTCCAGCAGGAGTCTGTACCACTTGAATGTGCTAGAAAGTGAAGGGAAGACAACTTCAGTGTGAAGAGAAGGCTCTGGGGTCATAGGAACACATTCCCACAGATCATAAATAAAAATTAAGCTCTAAAAGGTGAGTCTACTGAGTAGAGCTAGTCCTAAACTCCCTAGCCTGGGTGTTAGCTGTACAACTGCAGCAGCACGAATGGCAGTGGAAGGTGCAAAAATGCCACTGAAGTGCTGAAGGTGTCACCACTAGGTGTTGGTCTGTCCTGAGCTCAGCTGCCTGTGGTACCCTTGTGATGCTGAAGGGACAGCTCAGTTGTGCCCACATAGGCTTCCCTGCACTGAAGGCAACATCTCACCTCATGCCTGCCCTGCGTGGTTTGAGTATGGCTTCACTGAGGGACACTGAATCTTGATGTGCCCTGGGCTCCCCATCTCCAGGTTGCCCCTGGGAGACCTGATGAAGAAATCTCAGGTTAAAAACAAACAAACAAAACAAAACAAAACAAAACAAAACAAAACAAAAAAACAAAAGAAAAAAAAAAAAAAACAAGCAAAAAAAAACCAACAAACAAAAAACCACTTACTGGATTTCTGTCAGACGTCTGGGAACTCTGTACATCCCATCCAGGTGTTCCTGAGACACAGCCAGACCAAGCCACCACCACCCTGGCCACGTGTGGGTGACAACCCTGCTTTGAAGGGAAGGCTGGACCATATACCATCAGAGGCCCCTTTCTACCAACATTTCAATGATTCCCCTATGATATTTTAGCTATTATCAACTGGTTCTGCAAACTGGAGGCTCCATGAGCTGGTTGTTCACCATCACACACTGCCATCCTTGAATAAAAAAGAGAGGGGTAGATGTGGGAGTGTGGCCATGGGGGTTGACAAGCCCCATGTTTGGTGATAATATCGGACTCTTAACAATGAGGCCATCAGGAATGTAAAGAGTTTAGAAGGAACTAAGAAGGGTGATTCAAGAGATACCTTGCTGTCTCAGACTGCTTGTTCTCCAGCTGTTAAGACATGGAAGTTGCTGGGTGTTCGTGGTTGCCTGGTGTAGTGGGTTTACGTGGCAAGGTTTTGGTAGCAGGGGGCCATAGGGCTGGTTTCTGTGAGAAGGATCTAGAAGCTGCCCCATGTTAGGTAAGGGCCCCGCTACTAACCAGAGCCAAGCCAATAAGCGATGTTGTTTTGCGCCTCTGTGAGACCATATTTAAGAAAGGGAAGAACAAACAAACAACAACAACAAAAAAACGCTGCTACACAGCATCTGGGAGAGTGAGAGGAGTGAGGAACAGCCTTGCAGGCGCCAAGGTCAGTGTAGAAGGAGGGGGAGAGGTGCTCCAGACGCCAGAGCAGAAGTCCCCTGCAGCCTGTGGTGAGGACCATGGTGAAGCAGGCTATCCCCCTGCAGCCCATGGAGTACCACAGTGGAGCAGGGATCCACTCTGCGGCCCGTGCAGGAGACCACGGTGGAGCAGGTGGACCTGCACTGATGGAGGCTGTGGCATGTGGAGGACCCCGCCAGAGCAGATTCCAGGCCAGAACTGTAGTCCGTGGAGAGGAGCCCACGCAGGAGTAGGTGACCTGGCAGGAGCTGCTGCCCGTGGGGGACCCAGGTTGGAGCAGTTTGCTCCTGAGGGATGGACCCCGTGGTACGGACCCATATCTGGAGAAGTTCTTGAAGAGCTGCTGCCTGTGGGAAGCCCACGCAGGATCAGTTCAACAAGGACTGCATCCCGTGGGAGGGACCCCACGGCACAGGGGACAAGAGTGATCGAGAAGGAGCGGCGGAGACAAAGTTCTATAGACTGTCCACAACTCCCATTCTCTCCTTCCCCTGCACCACTCGGGGGGAGGAGGTGGAAGAGGGTGGATGGGGGGAAGACATTTTTGGTTTCTTTCCTTTGTTTCTCACTTCTCTAGCTTGTTAGTAATAGGCAATAAATCTTACTGTCTCCCTTCTCTGAGTCTGTTTTGCCTGTCACAATAATTGTTATCTCCTCGTCCTTATCTCAACCCTTGAGCCCTTTTCATTGTATTTTCTCCCCCTTTCCCTTTGAGGAGGGGGAGTGAGAGTGCAGCCATGGTGGAACTTGTCTGCCCACCCGAGTGAAACCACCACAGCTGGCAAAGTTGTTGACCAATGAATAGTTAGTGGAAAAGTACTGCTGTAGAGCGAATGGTATAAGAAGGGAGCCTGTCCTCAATAAAGGAAGTTGAAGTTATGGATCCTTAAAGAACCCTGGCCTCCATGTAGTCATTAAGCCACAGGTAGAGCCAGAGAGGAGCATTTCAAAACGTGGTAATGAAAATGATCACAGGAAATGTGTTAGATCAGTAAATGCACTCTAATGGCATTTGCACTTATTTTATGTCCCTTTTACACATACAGTATGACTTAGGGGAGCCTTAATATAAATGTGAATTGGGGTCTTACAGAGAAATAGATACAGAGAAATGGGCACAAATTTACAGTGAGACTCAACTGGTGTGAAATGTGTTCATTTGATTCGTGTCAGTATGGAACAAAGCTAGGGCTGCATGATGAAATATAACCTATTTAAGAAAAACAGAGTGATTAGTGTACATAGTTCTTGTATCATGCAAGGGAACAGTCCAGCAATTTGTGTAAATAGAGGGTTTGAAGGGCGAACATTGAGACTCTAGTCTCGGAGATAAGAGGACCAAGGAGTTTTTTTAGGAAACTGCTGACTTTTGCATGGGACGCTGCCCAAGCCTCCGATATCCAGCAAAGAGATCCACCAAATAAGGAGAAAGGGGGAGTTGAAGGATGACTGAAGGACAAAGCCTGGGAGGAAGAGTACGAACCTTCAGCACAAGAGACCCCCAGAAAGACCACCAGAGACTGATACGCATGCGTCCAGAGAGGGTTTGGATTCCGGGAACTAATTATAATAACCCTGCCTTTTCTAGGAATAGTGATGAATATGTATTAGTCTAGGAGCATAAAAATCAACCACCTGATTTAATAGGTGTGCGTCCTGGTAGAGCAGAGACTCCCGGTGCACCCAGCGCTGTTTGCTTGCCTCTATTCGCTTAATAAATCACAAAAATCTTATTTGGGACTTAATCATTTATCACAATTGGGGGCTCATCTGGGATGGTCTTGGTTCCTGAATTCTGACTGGATCTAGGAAAGGCGCCCCACCATTTGGTGGCTTCTGTTCGAGTCAGGTCGGGACTAACACCATCCTGAACCTGAATAAAGGCAAGCAAAGAATTTCATTTTTCTATGAGCTCCCTTGTCGGCTGCAGCATTGTATTTTGCCCGTAATTCTGTGCGCGAAGATCTGAACGAAGACGACAGAGTAATAAATATTTAAGGTGTATACTGTTCGGTTGGGTGGGATTCGGTTGCCTGTGTGTGTAAGAGTGTGACTGAGATGGAACCTAGTTCCGAAGCGAGTGTGGAGGTCTTCTAACCGCGGTTCCAATCTCCCGCGAGGGACTTGGCCGGTGAAGGACCGAAGCGATTCCTATAGGATTCGTGGGTGGGTGATAGGTCCTAAACCCCCTGCAAGACACTCTTACTAGGTAACCAAGGGCTGTAGGAATTGCCACAGTAAAATTCCTAGATGGGTCAGACAAAATTGAAGACCCGGGACCAGAGAAAAGGGAGCAAATTAAAAATGGTTCAGTACTATGTGATAAAATGGTCAAATCAGGATATCCAATAATTAATAAGGACCTAGAACCTGTGGAATCAGGACCTTTGAGTCCATCACGGTCAGCTCAGGCTTGTGAGCTGTATGCTCGATGTTGTGGTTTAACCTGGCTGGCAGCTAAACACCACAGAGCCGTTCGCTCACCCTCCCCCCTCCCTCTCTGGGATGGGGGAGAGAAACGGGAAAGTGAAGCCTGTGAGTTGAGATAAAGACAGTTTATTAAGATAGAAAATAATAATGATAATAATAATAATATCACAGAATCACAGAATCACAGAATTTCTAGGTTGGAAGAGACCTCAAGATCATCGAGTCCAACCTCTAACCTAACACTAACAGTCCCCACTAAACCATATCCCTAAGCTCTACATCTAAACGTCTTTTGAAGACTTCCAGGGATGGTGACTCCACCACCTCCCTGGGCAGCCTGTTCCAATGCCTCACAACCCTTTCAGTAAAGAAGCTCTTCCTAACATCTAACCTAAAACTCCCCTGGCGCAACTTTAGCCCATTCCCCCTCGTCCTGTCACCAGGCACGTGGGAGAACAGGCCAACCCCCACCTCTCTACAGCCTCCTTTAAGGTATCTGTAGAGAGCGATAAGGTCGCCCCTGAGCCTCCTCTTCTCCAGGCTGAATAAGCCCAGCTCCTTCAGCCGCTCCTCGTAGGACTTGTTCTCCAGGCTCCTCACCAGCTTCGTCGCCCTTCTTTGGACCCGCTCAAGCACCTCGATGTCCTTCTTGTAGCGAGGGGCCCAAAACTGAACACAGTACTCGAGGTGCGGCCTCACCAGAGCCGAGTACAGGGGGACAATCACCTCCCTAGCCCTGCTGGTCACACTATTTCTGATACAAGCCAGGATGCCGTTGGCCTTCTTGGCCACCTGAGCACACTGCTGGCTCATATTCAGCCGACTGTCCACTATCACTCCCAGGTCCTTCCCTGCCTGGCAGCTCTCCAACCACTCATCTCCCAGCCTGTAGCTCTGCTTGGGATTATTACGCCCCAGGTGCAGGACCCGGCACTTGGCCTTGTTAAACTTCATGCAGTTGACCCCAGCCCATCGGTGCAGCCTATCCAGATCCTCCTGCAGAGCCTTCCTACCCTCGAGCAGATCGACACACGCACCTAACTTGGTGTCATCTGCAAACTTACTGAGGGTGCACTCAATGCCCTCGTCCAGATCATTGATGAAGATGTTAAAGAGGACCGGCCCCAGCACCGAGCCCTGGGGGACGCCACTAGTGACTGGCCTCCAACTGGATTTGACTCCATTTACCACAACTCTCTGGGCCCGGCTATCCAGCCAGTTTCTAACCCAACGAAGCGTGCGCCAGTCCAAGCCAAGAGCAGCCAGTTTCTTGAGGAGAATGCTGTGGGAGACGGTGTCAAAAGCCTTGCTGAAGTCAAGGTAGACCACATCCACAGCCTTTCCCTCATCCACCCAGCGCAACACTTTGTCATAGAAGGAGATCAGGTTCGTCAAGCAGGACCTGCCTTCCATAAACCCATGCTGACTGGGCCTGATCGCCTGCTTGCCCTTCAAGTGCCGCATGATGACTCCCAAGAGAATCTGCTCCATGAGCTTCCCTGGTACTGAGGTCAAACTGACAGGCCTGTAGTTCCCCGGGTCAGCCCTCCGGCCCTTCTTGTAGATGGGCGTCACATTCGCTAGCCGCCAGTCAGCTGGGACCTCCCCCGATAGCCAGGACTGCTGATAAATGATGGACAGTGGCTTGGCCAGCTCCTCTGCCAGTTCTCTCAGTACCCTTGGGTGGATCCCATCCGGCCCCATCGACTTGTGCACATCCAAGTGCCGTAGCAGGTCACCAACCAGTTCTTCGTGGATGGTGAGGGCCACATCCTGCTCCCCATCCCCTTCCACCAGCTCAGGGTACTGGGAATCCAGAGAACAACCGGTATTGCCGCTAAAGACTGAGGCAAAGAAGGCATTGAGCACCTCCGCCTTTTCCTCATCTCTTGTAACTAAGTTTCCCCCTGCATCCAGTAAAGGATGGAGATTCTCCTTTGTCCTCCTTTTTGTGTTGATGTATTTATAAAAGCGTTTTTTGTTATCTTTAACGGCAGTAGCCAGATTGAGCTCCAGATGAGCTTTGGCCTTCCTAATTTTGTCCCTGCACAGCCTCGCTACATCCTTATAGTCCTCCCTAGTGGCACATGGGAACAGACCGCTCCTGCGCCATTAGGATTTGCCTCTTGAAGAGCGCCCAGCCTTCCTGGACCCCTCTGCCCTTCAGAACCGCCTCCCAAGGGACTCTACCAACCAGTGTCCTGAGCAGCCCAAAGTCAGCTCTCCGAAAGTCCAGTACAGTGGTTTTACTGGTTCCCTTCCTGGCCTCGCCAAGAATAGTGAACTCCACCATTTCGTGGTCACTCTGCCCAAGACAGCTCCCGACAATCACATCCTCCACCAGTCCTTCTCTGTTTGTGAAGAGAAGGTCTAGCGGGGCACCACCCCTGGTAGGCTCACTAATCAGCTGCGTCAGGAAGCTATCTTCCACTTTCTCCAGAAACCTCCTAGACTGCTTTCTCTGGGCTGTGTTGTGCTTCCAGGATATGTCAGGGAAGTTGAAGTCCCCCACGAGTACAAGCGCTGACGATTTCTCAACTTCTGCCAGCTGCCTGTAGAACTCCTCATCCGTCTCCTCGTCCTGGTTCGGCGGTCTGTAACAGACCCCGACCAGGACGCTAGCCTTGTTGTCCCTGCCGATCCTAACCCAAAGGGACTCGATCTTGTCATTCCTAGCCTCGAGTTTTACAACATCGAAAGACTCTCTAATATAGAGAGCCACACCGCCACCCCTTCTGTGCTGTCTGTCCCTTCTGAAGAGCCTATAGCCAGGCATCGCAGCACTCCAGTCATGAGACTGGTCCCACCACATTTCCGTGATGGCAACCAAGTCGTAGCCTGCCCACTGCACGATGGCTTCCAGCTCCTCCTGTTTGTTACCCATGCTGCGTGCATTGGTGTAGATGCACTTCAGCTAGGCCATTACCTTATTCCCCGGCCTTGCTATTGTTCCCCCTGGCACAGCTCCAATAATCCTTGCTTCACCCCCATCCCCCTTCTTACCTAGTTTAAAGCCCTATCAATGAGCCCCGCCAGCTCCTGGCCAAGGATCCTTTTTCCCCTAAAGGATAGGGACCCGTCTACGGCCATCAGACCAGGTGCTGAATAAACTGCCCCATGGTCGAAAAACCCAAGATCTCTGCGTTGGCACCAGCCCCGGAGCCACGTGTTCAACAGGTGGGCTTTCCTGGTCCTCTCCGTACCCCTCCCTGTCACCGTAGGGATGGACGAAAGCACTACCTGCACTCCCGCTCCGTCCACTAACCGTCCCAGCCCCCTAAAGTCTCTTTTGATTGCCTTCAGGCTTCTGTCTTCAATGTCGTCACTGCCCGCCTGGACTATCAGAAGAGGATAATAATCAGAGGGGCGAACAAGGTTGGGAAGCTTCCTGGCAACGTCCCTGACCCTGGCCCCAGGGAGGCAGCAGACTTCCCTACGGGTAGGGTCAGGCCGACAAATAGGGCCCTCTGTTCCCCTAAGGATAGAGTCTCCCACAACAATCACCCTTCTTTCTTTCTTGATGGAGGCAGTCCTGAGGCGTGGAGTCGACCTCCTCGCCCTAGGCATCCTCCTGGGAACACTTTCTACCTCTTCCTCAGTTGCTGTTGATCTCTCAGTCTCCAGGGCCTCAAACCTGTTGCGTAAGGGCACCTGGGAAGGTGGGGCCGGAAGGGGAGGGCATCGCCTGCCATGTCGAGCAGGGACCTGTGTCCATTCCTCCTCAACTCCCAGATCCCCTCCCTCTGCCCGATGGCGACAAGGCAGGGGCTCCACCCCCATTTGGGGTGTCTCAGCCCGGTACCTCTCCTTGAGGCCCTGCAGGGAGTTACTCCACAAGTCTATCTCCCGCTCACACTCCCTGATGGCCCTCAACCTCTCCACCTCCTCCTTGAGCTCCGCCACCATGCGGATCAGGTCATCCACCTGCTCGCACCTCACGCACGCAGCGTCTCTGCCTCCAGCCGATGGCAGCAGCAATATGTACAAACAAGTGATGCACAATGCAATTGCTCACCACCCAATGCTGACCGATGCCCAGCCCAACCCCAAGCAGCCGGCCCCCCACCCCGGCTAGCCACCCCTATATATTGTTCAGCATGACGTCAGATGGTATGGAATACCCCTTTGGCCAGTTTGGGTCAGCTGTCCTGGGTCTGTCCCCTCCCAGCTCTTGCTGCACCCCCAGCCTGCCCGCTGGCAGGACAGAGTGAGAAGCTGAAAAGTCCTTGGCTTAGTATAAGCAGTGCTCTGCAGCAATTA
>NW_023305602.1:401313-409541 GCF_011077185.1 Oxyura jamaicensis
TGTGTTCAGTTTTGGGCCCCTCGCTACAAGAAGGACATGGAGGTGCTTGAGCGAGTCCAGAGAAGGGCTACGAAGCTGGTGAAGGGTCTGGAGAGCAAGTCTTACGAGGAGCGGCTGAGGGAGCTGGGACTGTTTAGCCTGGAGAAGAGGAGGCTCAGGGGAGACCTTATTGCACTCTACAGGTACCTGAAAGGAGGCTGTAGTGAGGTGGCGGCTGGTCTATTCTCCCACGTGCCTGGTGACAGGATGAGGGGGAATGGGCTAAAGTTGCACCAGGGGAGGTTTCGGTTGGATATTAGGAAGAGCTTCTTTACTGAATGGGTTGTTAGTCACTGGAATAGGCTGCCCAGGGAAGTGGTTGAGTCACCATCCCTGGAGGTCTTTAAAAGACGTTGAGATGTAGAGCTTAGGGATATGGTTTAGTGGAAGATTTGTTAGCGTTAGGTCGGAGGTTGAACTTGGTGATCTTGGAGGTCTCTTCCAACCTAGACTATTCTGTGATTCTGTGATAATGCGGGAGCGGCCTCTTTTCCGGCCCTTCACCATCAAGGCGCGATAGGAGTTCGGAGACCGTCGAGCCCAAAAATATGCAGAAGAGTCCCGGGTTTTCTTTCAGATTCCCCAGACTTTGTAGGGGCCAGCCCTGGGGTTAGCATTGGAGCAGATGCACAGGCTACTTCCCTCTCTGCCTTCATGGCTTTTAATGTCTCTAGTACTGTACGTCACAACTTGCAGACAGTTTTCACCTCCTTTTCATCTTTTGGATCTCCCGTTATAGTCTTTTCCCACATGGTATTCCCAAATTCTCGCCATTCCGTAACAGAGAACAGCAGAGCAGTCTCTCTAAAATGTCCCCATCGTTTTCCCAACTTGATCAACTTGATCGGTTGCTTTCCCTTTGTCTTGATACCTCTCTTGGAGAGAATTCCTACGAGCAATGTCACCGCAGCTTCCACCTCCATGGCTACACTATTCCCTGGGAGGCAATGTCCGTGTCTGCCCTGACTATGCACATAAGCAGCACTCCTCCCAGCTGTTTAATTTCTGTCCTAACTTGATTAACTTAGTCAAGTGCTTTCCCGTTGTCTCGATACCTCTCTTAGAGAGAATTCCAACGAGCAACATCGCTGCAGCCCCCACTTTCACGGCTGCACTTCCTCTGAGAGGTAGGGAGCGACCCTGACCCGTCTCTGCCAAGCAGCACTCCTCTCAGCTGTTAATTTTCCCAGTCCCCTCCTCTAGCTGCTTACTGCAGTCTCGGAGAACTCAGTCAAGCTGAACTATCTGGTGAGTAACCATCCCCTGCTACCAGATGTTGGAAAGGGAGACGGTCCCCGAGTAATGATGCAACCTCGATGTGAGTATAATCGTCCTCCTCTATTGCAAGTTCTGACAGAATATATATAGGTAACTAACTACAGCACACACTGATAACAACTTATCATTGGTCTAGCTTCTCTGTACACGTGTCTCTAGCTTGTTTCCTCATTATCTCTAATTCAGGGATGTGGGAAACAGCGCAAAGCCACCTGCGAATTCCTTTCCCACATTTACCCTATGGAATGATGGAACTTTTGCATCAGGACCCAATCCAAAGTACCTGTAGTGGGTTTACGTGGCAAGGTTTTGGTAGCAGGGGGGCATAGGGCTGGTTTCTGTGAGAAGGATCTCGAAGCTGCCCCATGTTTGGTAAGGGCCCCACTGCTGACCAGAGCTGAGCCAATAAGTGATGTTGCTTTGCGCCTCTGTGAGAGCATATTTAAAAAAAAACAAAAACAAAACAAAAAAAAAAACAACGCTGCACCACACAGCAGTTGGGAGAGTGAGAGGAGTGAGAAACAGCCCTGCAGGCACCAAGGTCAGCAAAGAAGAAGGGGGAGAGGTGCTCCAGGCACCAGAGCAGAAGTCCCCTGTGGCCTGTGGTGAGCACCATGGTGAAGCAGGCTGTCCCCCTGCAGCCCATGGAGTACCACCGTAGAGCAGGATTCCACGCTGCAGCCCGTGGAGGAGACCATGGTGGAGCAGGTGGCCCTGCACCAATGGAGGCTGTGACCTATGGAAGACCCCCACCGGAGCAGATTCCGGGCCGGACCTGTAGCCCGAGAAGAGGAGACCATGCAGGAGCAGGTGACCTGGCAGGAGCTGCTGCCCGTGGGGGGCCCAGGTTGGAGCAGTTTGCTCCCGAGGGATGGACCCCATAGTACAGACCCATATCTGGAGCAGTTCTTGAAGAGCTGCTGCCTGTGGGAAGCCCACGCTGGATCAGTTCAGCAAGGACTGCATCCCATGGGAGGGACCCCACAGCACAGGGAATGAGAGTGACCGAGAAGGAGCGGCAGAGAAGAAGCGCTATAGACTGACCATAACCCCCATTCCCCCGTTCCCCTGCACCACTAGGGGGGAGGAGGTGGAAGAGGGTGGATGGGGGGGGAAGGTGCTTTTGGTTTCTTTCCTTTGTTTCTCACTTCTCTAGCTTGTTAGTAATAAGCAATAAATCTTACTATCTCCCTATGCTGAGTCTGTTTTGCCCATCACGATAATTACTGCACAATCTCCTTGTCCTTATCTCAACCCTTGAGCCCTTTTCATCATATTTTCTCCCCGTTCCTCTTTGAGGAGGGGGAGGGGGAGTGAGAGAGAGGTTGTTGTGGAGCTTGGCCACCCACCCGAGTAAAACCACCACAGTACCTTGAAGTAAGAGACTACTTTTCTGCCTTTGTCTCAATGGTTTGGTCACATATATGGGCCAAATACAGATGCGTCCACCCTGTCTGTGCCAATCCTGGAAGAGATGTTTCAATCCCATCAAAAGCCCATATGTGCAATCACGATCTTAGTGGCCTGATCCAGCAGTAGATCAGGGTGGGCATCTCCCAGCACCAAGCTCTGGGGAATAAATAGAGCGAACTGGCAGAGGCTGCTTAGAGGGGATAACGCCGGGCAGAAAGCCCACGCAGGCACCCCCAGTGATGTAGGAAGCTCAGGGAGTAATTACTTTTGTCATGGGCCCTGTAGTGTGGCACCACAAACCAGGCTGCTCCATCTTCCTGCAGGTTTTGGCACGTGCTCTGCTGAACCCCGGGGACAGATGATGAACTTTGGTCCCGCTTCACGGCCGTTCACACGTGCAGGGGAGGAGCTCTCCTCCACCAGCAGATGATTTGTCAGCACTTGCAATGAAAGTCAAAGCCTGCAATTAGAGGGAGTGACTGTACTTAGGAGAGAGATGCAGAATATCCCAGCACACGCTGGAATTTGTCATATTGAAAGAACACAGTACTCTTTCTACGCAGTTGCAATTTTTGATAAATGGATTACATTAGGACACCTCAAAGGTGCACTGCATCATTAATTACCAGGATATATGCTGTGGAGGAAGTTAATAAAACTTGTCTCTTGCATGGAAGTGAGAAATCTCACTACCTGATGATTCCTGATGGAAGAAGAAGATGTTTCTGAAGCCACGTGTGCAGCCTTGTACAGGCAATAATAGCAAAACACTCAGGGGAGTCTTTTATGTTTGAGGATGTCATTTTTCTTTTTGATTTATACGATACTAACAACTTTTCTCTCTTTTTTTTTTTTTTCTTTTTTTTTAGAGCCAAGAGCCATGGTAAAAATCAGCTGATGATGTTTAGATTCAGAAAGACAGAACAGAAAAGAAAACAGCAGTATAAAACGGGACAAACACGAGTCTCTCTGGGAGGAATGCCAGCTGCGAGCTCTGCTATTATTATACTGGAGAATATTATAAACTCTAGCCATTAATAATGGGCTGCTGCCAGATATTGATAATTTATTCAAATTGTAGGTCTGGATTTGAGGAAGCAGATGTTCCTCATGCAGACATTTTCAGAAAATGAATTCCAAAGAAACAAAATAACATTCAGTGCTATCAGTAGAGAGGAAAGGGAGTATTTTAGTTTGCAGTCAACATCTGGACTGCCTTCTATTTTTATTGCCCCCCTTGCCCCAGTTCTCTCCTTCCCATCAGCTGTTACCACTGGATGATTCTGATGCTCTTCTTCTTTGATGGCAAAAAAATGTTCTAGCTTGTCTCCAGACAACTGATTTCACTGGGAGTAATGGGATCTGACTAACTTTGAATCACTTTGAGCATGAGCAAAGCCTCCAAACAAGCCACCTATTAGGAAGAAGGGAAATTAATTTTGATCCAGAACAAATTCCTCTAGTAATTTCAGTGTTTTGAGGCTGCTTTACCCAATATGGGGTTAGTTTTACCCTCCAGCAAATTCACAGATTTTCTCTCTCTTTCCATCTCTCTCTCTCAGCCTTGGCTAGGCTGGAGGAAGACTGGGTATGCATAACCCCAAAATCTCACTTGCACAGATGCTCCAAATTGAAGCAAGCTGTTCCATCATCTTCTCCCATTGCTGGCTGCTCCATTTGAAACCATTCTAGACATGGTGCAACAGAACGCACTGTGTGTCCAAAAACTTAAACATATTTCCTTGGGCACAGTGACAAACGCTGATGAACACTAAACAGTAGTGCTTGCTACCAGGCATCTCATACTCTGAAATAGAAGCCAACCTCTAGGACCAAATCCAGAGGTTGTAGCGAGATCCTGCTGGCCAGATCTGTTCCCTCTGAGGTCACTTTACTTTCTGCAGATCTTTGTGGTTCTGCGCTGCTTGGAAAGGTAGGCAGGTCCAAGGGAACTAGAGTGGTCATCTAATTTTCATCATTTTACGGGTGACTGTAGAGACTTACATTACCAACCGGTCCCATTTCACAATCTCACGCAGTAACTTGTCCTCCAACCAGTCGCATGTTGCCATCTGTCCCTGCTCCTGACCAGCCTTTTCATAGTTACAGCCCATTTGGGGAGGTACGTGAGTGCTGATGCTCAGAGGTGTCATTCTTTCAGACTCTGTTGTTCACGCCTACAACTGACACTCCCCTCGACACCCCCACCACTCACACCCCCGGCTTTCACTTTTCAGTTTGTGCTACAAAGGCCTGTTTGCAAACAAAGGGAACCAAAGTTGGATTAGCCCAGGGAAGTGCATGACAGGATGTGGGAAGTGCCAGAGAAGGGGAAGAATAGTCACAAGCAATTTATTTGCAAAGGGTGTGAAGATGCAGTTGTGGGTCACTGCACACCTAAAACCAGTTAAGAGGCCCTCTGTTTGGTCCCCACTACCGTGCCTGCTGTCAGTAATGACAGGCATCCAGGGAAGGATCTTGCATGAAAGGAAGCTAAAAGTGATTGTGTCTCTTTTCCCCCAAAGCTTGAAGTATGGCTTTCAAGACCTCTTCATGAAGAATTCCTGCTGCTTTTGAAGCTGGTTTGCTTGAAGGTCTGTTCCCCTTGCAGGAGAAACAAAGCCTAGCTGTTGCAAAATTCCTCTGGGGCAAATTGCCTCCCTTTTGTCTTCTCCGTGTTCAGGTGAGAGCGAAAACCTCTACGTTTCACTCCGCTTGTGATGGCATTTCATAGCTGGATAGCAGAAGGAGAACTGAGTCATTAGCTTGCCTCCCATCCTTTGCGATGCTGGTTGGCTGCTGTACTGGGTCTGGCTGGGATGTTAACTTTCCCTGCAGCATCCCATGCAGTGCTGTGCTCTGCACTTGTAGCTAGAACAGCAGTGGTATCACACCGGTGTTGTGTCTGCTGCTGAGAAGTGCTGGCACAGCATCAGGACTCTCTCTAACCCTCCTAGGGGGTGGGCAAAAAAGTGAGAAAGAACATCAGCAGGGCAGCTGACCTAAACCAACCAAAGGGATATTCCATACCATATGATATCACACTCAGCAATAAAAGGTGGAAAAGGAAGAAGAGGGGAGGGATGGGCTCTCGTTGCGAAAACATCTGTCCTCCTCCCGAACACCGGCTACGTACATTGAGGTCTTGCTTCAAGGACGTGGTCAAGCATCGCTCATTTGTGTGAAGTAGAGAGTAATTTCTTTCCTCTGCACTTCCACATAGCCTTTACTTCTTTTGTTTTGTTATTCCCTTTCCCCTTCCCTCTTCCCCTTTCCCTTTTTTCCCTTTAGTTGAATTGTTTAATTAATAATAATATTTCCTTAATAATATATATTTTTTTCTCTTTAATTAAATCATCCTTATCTCAACCCATGAGTTGTTCTTTCCTTTACTTCTTCCCCTCCTCATCTGAGGAGGGGGAGTGAGAGAGCGGTCGTGGTGTTCAGCTGCCTAGCATGGTAAAACCACCACAGCTGCCAATGCTGCACTTCCCATGCACGACGTGGAAAAGACTGGAAGGATCAGGGCCTAAGAAGTGTTTCCTAATTTTTTGTGTGGCTGGTTATCAGCTGCCACTAACTTTGCAAACTTTATTGACTGCTGTTATGTCTGGTGCTAAGTATCTTCAGACTTCATTCCAGGTAATGGGGGGAAAAAAAATGAGGCGCAATCAGCTAATTCCATGATGAATGAAGCCCATGTCACTCAGAGAAAATGAATATTTCTTTGTATTTCTTTGCAATAATGACCAGATGGTAGCAAGACTCAGATCCAAATTAAAATATGCATGCTAAATGCCAAGAAAACACAGAAAGACAAAAACTCAACCTGGAGTTAAATCTCTCTATAAATCTTCCCCCCTCCCGCCCCCCCAACACAGGCACTTCTAATGGGAATTAAATTATTAAGAGATGTTGCAAGGAGAATCCAAATGTGAGAGTCTTCCTCCTTCTTGGAACTTTTTGAAAGAGTATTTCAGCACAGCCAGCTGGCTTTTCTTCTCCATATGAGACAGCACTGGGCTGAATAGGAGCTTTTCATGTAGAAGCACAAGCAAGATACTAACCCAGAAAATAAATTATGCATTGGAGTTGGCATAGAAATAGACTGTATTTTGCCTCCTGCAGAAGTTACCTGTGTAACTCCTTGCTGCAAGAAATTGCTATAGCTGAAGTCTACAAGGACTTAGAAAGGGGTTAGCATTTGCAGATAGTATTACTACCCACAATTATATTAAACAGAACAACTGTGGATAGTGGATATGCAGTATCTTAGTTCCAGGTGGATGCTAAAGATAAATTAAATGTGTTAGAAAGAAACTCTTTTAGGAAAAATGTAGAGCCCACAATATATCCTGTGCTTTTTAATGCGTTATGTGATATTTGAAAGATCAGGACAAAGGATAACAAGGGGTGCTGGATCTGAGTTAGTATAGCATTTGTGGGGATATTGTAAAGGAAGTCTGTGTTTTGGCATACTCCTGGCGATCTGCTGGGCAAGCCAAGCCTAGCCCTTCACTGTCCAACCAAGCGACACCCTCAGAAGCCTTATTTTTAACTCTGGACATTTCTGATCCTGCATAATGCCTTTTATGTCCCCTTCCTCCAATTTTCAAATCTCATGGTGATACAAAATGGATGGTCTCTCAGGGGGGTGGCTGGCTCCTCCCTGTCAGCACTGACAACTTTCCCCAGCACTAAATTAATGAGAAATGTTAAATTACAGAGGCACACACACACACTTTGAAAAAAAACATGGTGTTTGATCCCCCCCCAAACTGCCAAGCTCTACTTAAAACCAATAACAAATGTTCTTCCCCAGCAAAATGTGATTAGCTTTTATACCTGTGCAGATTGTACAAACACACAGGAGAGAGCTTTTAAATATCATTGATTTGTCTATTTGAAAATATTAATTTCAAATTCAGCTGGAACAACCTTTGCTAAATTACACTGTGCCAGTGGGAGTTAGAGGACCCACAAGTCTAAACTTAACTTAAGAATGGGAGGAGGGAGGGTTAAAGAAGAAGAGGAAAAAAACCTGAAACAACTAAAAGTCCATTTAAACTCAGTAGGTTTCCAGTTAATTACATTTTCACACCTATCCCAGTAGTTACAGATGTATTTATAATGTATGCCTGCCTTGGTGGTTACCGAATACTGCATTCTCCACAGACTCTATGAGCCCGGATTTCTTTCCTACATCTAAAAAAAAATCTGTTTTAATTGCAGTCACATCCAAATACTGTCTCAGTTCAATTGTAATGGTTCAAAGTAATTTCCTTCCCCCCCATTTCTTCCCTTCTTTTCCCCTCTCCTCTCCCCTATATAAAGGGAACAACTGGATGTCATGTGTGAAGATGTTGCAGACAACCAGAGTTGCCATTTGCTTGCCTGGTGGAACAGATCCACACGTCTACTTTTCAAAAAAGCATTTACACCCCATCCTCAGAACATACCCCATCTCATATGTCAATTCCACCCCCCCCCCCCCCCCC
>NW_023305602.1:409641-424147 GCF_011077185.1 Oxyura jamaicensis
CCATATTTCCCCCTCTCTTCTCCCCTATATAAAGGGAACAACTGGATGTCGTGTGAAGACGCCGCAGGCAAACAGAGTTTGAGGACAAACCCATTGTTTGCTTGCCTGGTGGAACAGATCTATGCGGCTACTTTTCAACAAAGCATTCCCACCCCATCCTCAGAACATAACCCATCTCTCTTGGACCCTAATATGCCAATTCCCCCCCTCCACAGCTCCTTGCCAGGATGGGAGTGCACCCCTTCTCTCTAAAGCATTTCTCCTTAACGCTGTGATCTGCTCTCCGTGTTATAGGTCCCATGAGAGGGGCCATGGCTGAGATTCAGCCCTTCATCACCAAGTCAGAGATGGTCTTCCAGGCTCTGTGGAGGAAACAGGCTCCTCCAGAAGGCAACTGCTCCATCTTGTTTTTAGGAGAAGATGAATCGCCATCTGGGATTACGCTTTCCTCTGTTAGGAGGAGTTAGTTCTGTGAGCACCTCTGCTACCTCTCTTCCTGCAAAACCTTTTCTGAGCTTAACACTTCAGTCCAGAAGTCCCCAGCTCTTCTAAAGAGCAAAGAAGAGCCCCATGATTGTGCTCCTTACTCTATATGCATTTGGACTCCGTAAATATTCTGCACCTGGCCCCACATGAACAACAACTTCCCTCCAGAGTCAGACAGTCTGAATGACAGCATCAGCACTGAAACACTAAGGGCTCACAGCACAGTCAGTGGTTTCTCGAGGGCTCTGGGGAAGCAGCTCCCACACAAACTATGACTGTTGCAGACCACAGCCACCTTTCGATTGTAGATCTAGGGATGCCTCTTCAGCTTGCCTTCTTTAATGCAGACCTCAAGCACAGGCACTGAGATAGACTTGCAAAACAAAACTAACAAAACCAAAGTGGTCTTGTACCTAAATTTGCCCCCCCCCCCCCCCCCCCGAGAAGAAAATGAGAGAAGGGGCTGCACTGGAGAGAAACTGGTCATATTGCTTAATGCATAACTGGAAGGCACTCCACCATGCTGGTGCTGAGCATGGGATGAAAACCTATCTGGAACAGAACAGCACTCAAGAGGTTATTCACAGCCACAGCATGAACAGTGAAAATTTACTGGAGTATATAGACCACCCAAGTGTGCAGCTAAATGAGCTTCATAGTAATGGAATCGCCATATCCCCCTGAATTGTACCTCAGTAAGGCTACCCTGCTGTTTGAAAAGCAAATTCAGACTCTATGGTAGGAGCCTGGATGATTACAATATGAGCCATAGGGAGAAGATAAACTAAGTTGATAAGGATAGCATGGACTACTCTGACAGATTCTCTTTCAGATTCTCTGACAGATTTCTCATTCAAAACAGTGTGAGCATTCACGGAGACAAACAGGTTGTGGAAATATGGCAATGCTACATCTAAGGTTGCAGAAACAGTCACCTGTAGTGACATCGTACTATCTGGAAAGCCAACCTGTGTTTGCTGGAAACCGCAGCTCTTTGTCTGGTGTCAATCAGCACAGCTCTGTTGATGTCAGCCTCTTTTCCTGCTAGTGTAACGTGCTGTTCCTTTGCTAATATAATGCAATATAATTTCACACTTTTTAAATCTTCAGTGGAGTCACACAGACTTCCACCAATTGAGGGTTTGATTGACAGCCTTATTATGATGCACATTCAGAAGAAGGCAGAGTTAAGATCATGGAGGCAACCTTAACCTTCTTTCCTGATGTCTGAGTGCTCAACTGCAGAGCCACAGTGTTACTGCAGTGAGGTTTCCTCCCCAAACACATCAGGTCAGCCTAACCACTTCCATTTAATTACAGTCATCTCCCCCCACATCTTGAAGAGCCTTACAAATGCAACTGTATGCAGCCTCCCTACCCAACCATCACAGCCGAGCTGCGGGTAGCAAAACAGATGCAGGAGGAGGTTGGCTGCTTCACTGTGATCACACAGGCTGCTTCCTTCTCTTACTGATTTTTCATGTGCTCCCTGATTACACTTTCACCAGCAGCAGCCAGCACAAAGCCACAGCTTATGGTTCCTAGGGGCAGTTCTAGTAGCTGGGGAGGGCCAAAACCCCGTGGACATCTTACTGTCTGACACGGGGGCTCGGACACTGGTGCTGTGCCCTGGTTATCCCTGTTTTGCTGCTAGCTGGTGCTAGCCCTGGCTAGGTAGTGCTCTCACAGGCAATACCTGGGGGATGCCACAATCCATTCAGAGACGTGTGGGCATGACTTGTGCTAGTTCACTGCCTGCAGAGTGCAACGGGCTGGGAGGGAGGGATGAAGTCCCCTGCAGAGCACTTTGCAAGGGGATTGCTTCTGGCTGCTGGGAAGATCCTGCTTCGGAGGTGCTGGCTCCGACTGAGGGTTGCTTTTGGTGTCCCTAAGGGCAGCTGGCAGCCCCTGGGTGCTGAGGGCAGGGGCACAGGGCAGGGGGCTCAGTCACCACCTGGCTTGCCGTCCTTACTCAGCGAAACAGCAGGACGGGAGGACGGGAGGGAGAGGAGGGGAAGGCAAAACAAAACCCTCCCAAACCAAACAAAAATGTTTTCAGCTCCTGTCAGGAGCAGAAAGATTGGAAATGACATCAAGTCAACACTCATTGATTCTCTTTTGTTATGACCATTACATAGAGTCTCCCAATCCCTTACGTCCTCCTGACCGGCAAAAGCTGTCTGAGCATCTTAACCCGGTGTCTGTGGGCCACCCTCTCCCATCTTCCCTCTTCAAATTATTATTATTATTATTATTATCCTCATTGTTTTTAAATCACTCTCTATATAGCAGTTGTTTTTCACATTAAACATCAGAAGGGAGCTCGCCATAGTCAGAAGAATGAAACTGTCATCTCTAATTTGCCTGGCAGAAGTTGCATTGACAGGAAGTTGTCTGTGGTTGTTTAGAAATAAAATAATGCTCTGAGGAGAAGTGCAGAAACTTAATAGGAGTTTAAAAACAACAGGAGTCATGGGGACTGCAGATGGTTCCTAGGCCTAAGGACTAAATAAACAATGACTTTATAGGCAAGAATGTAGCCTAGGGGAGATGGCCTCTAAAGAGATATTCACACATATTGTGTCCAACATCATTAGACTACCCCGTGGGAGCAAAAGTTTCGGCAGTTAAAGATATTTTGAAAAGGAAAAATAAGCCTCAAAAGATGCTTTAAATGAACAGGAGGTGGAAGAGCAAACTGTCTGAAGAACTTCACGCAGCTAAATGACTCACCAAACATCTGTCTCAGGGACCAATAATTTGAAACTGATTGACTTACCAGGCGTAAAATATATAGATAAATGTAAAGGGAAAAAATAAATTAAAAACATCCAATAGGGAGGGTAGGATTTGCTGTGGGAAAACAAGAGACAGGGCTCGGTGAGAAAGGGGGATAGGGAGCAGGAGCTTCATAAATAAGTAGCGATAGGCAGGGGGGATGAGCTCTTTCAAAGGTCTGGAGCACAGCTCACATTCTCTCTCTCTCTCTGAGGTTTCATTTAAGCCTGGCACATCCAAATGAAGAGATTAAAAAAAAACGGGGGGGGGGGGGGACACAACCAGATATTCACTGATTGAAAAAGCAAAGCAAACACAGGGACCAGCTTTGAAAGGGCTCTAGTGCTACAATTTGGAAAATAAGGGCCTTGGAACACCAAGTGCAATCTTCTACCCAGGGCTGCTAAACCCTTTCTGCCAAGCCATTTACATTTATAAGGCCTTCAATCATGTGGTTCTTTTTTTTTTTTTTTCCCCCTCCCGCCCGCTTCCCTACCTCCTCTCTCTCTATTCTTCAGAGCGCTCATTTCAGTCTCGCTCTTTTGTTACACCTGTTTGCAAGGGGATATTTTGCAGTTAACTTCAGCTGGCCTCTTCATATTTATGGCTTTCAAGGCAGGCAGAGGTGGGGTGAGGGGGAGTGCCGAGTCAGGCTTTTTGTAAAGAGATGTGGTAAATTTTGTTTCTAGCATTTTTTTGGCTGTAGGGTTTGCTACAAAGAAAGGTATGTTAGTGTTGCAGCTGCTGCTGGAGAGACATTTTTTCTGCTGCAAATTGAAAAGAACAGTGAAATCCCGATTTTATGAAAGCCAGATACTTTTTTTAAAAAAATCTTGATAGCTATATGTGTCTGTATATATATATATATGTTAGATTCCAAAGATTTTCTTGAACTAATTGCCTGGGAATAATCTTACATTTCTAAAATAACAAATTCTTTTATAACTGGAAAGATCAGTTGGGGGGATTTTTTTGTCTTGGCAAGAATGTCAAAATACAACATTTTGACAATATTCTGAGATTTCTCTCTGGATCTATTTAATTATTTCTTTATTTATCCCAGGTGAAAGACAGTTTGCAATGATCCGGTGTTTTCTAATAAACTCCACAACAAAAGAAGCCATCCAAGCCAAGCAAAATAGGGTTTATTGGAAAAATCTCAACCCTCTCACTGGACAAGGTCTGCTCTTGTTATCCAATCTTACTTTTTAGCCTTCCCCTGGAGTTGGCAGTTTAATTGATATGAACCAGGTTGACCTGTTTTTTTTTGTTGTTGTTGTTGTTGCTGTTGTTTGTTTGTGGTGGTTTTTGTTTGTTTGTTTGTTTGTTTGTTTTTTGCTCATTTGAGGGTACTTGGATCATATTCTGTGTCCCTTGAAGCAGTAGAAAAATAGCACCAGTGCTCTTGAAACTAACAAGTTGCTCATCACCTTGGGTTTGTAAGACAAACACCAGATAAAGAGAATCAATAATCTATCTCAGAACAGCAAAAACATCAGAGCAAGTCCTTCCACACAACCCTCAAAGGCTCATAGTGAGTCACCATCAGCAAATGCGGATCTTTTTTATGCCTCTCACACTATCAGGGTAACACTAGAAATAACACTGTTATTTAGATCTTGCAGAGCATTTGTGGGAGGCAACAAGCCTCCAAACACTCTTGGCAGAGGTGGTCAAAGCATTGCTGTCCCCGTTTTGCAGAGCTGGCAAAAGAGGGACCCTCAGGAAGGGTCATGGGGCCAAGCTGGAGTCTCTCAAGGAGCAGCTCGGGGCCCAGCACCACGAGCCCCTCTGCTGCCCTCGTCTCCAAAGGTACCTCTGGGGCCATCAGCTTCGGTTGCAGGCACTCCAGGGTAGACAGACATTTCCAACACTCGCTTTGCAAAGTACCTGGCATGCTGCTGCAGACACTCTGCTCCTAGGGGCTAACTTCAGCTGTGCCAGGACAAAAAGGACTCTGCAAGCCCAAAACATCTCTAGAGAGGGAGCGAGCAGGTGCTCCTGCTTTGAATGGGCGTTCAGAGGCACGCTTGATTCTGCCCCTAACTCCGAGTTGCTGTCAACACTTGTGACCTTCATCTACTCTCCTATGCCCATATTTTTGAATGTGTGTCCCTGAAAATCCTTATTCAAACATCAAAATAGTTGGCCTTCGTTTCAAAGTTGCAAAGCAACCATAGCTCGCACAGGAGGCATTGGGAGCTGCATCCCCAGCAAGCAGAGCGGCTGCCCACCTCATCCCTACCTGCTGGAGAGGTGCCTGCACTCAGGCACCCCAGTTCCAACTTTCTGGCCTTAATTTTTTCCTGCCTCTGCATTCCCTGCCATGCAGTGGCTGTTGGCCCTTGCTGAGCACAGGATCTATCCCACATTGTGCCAGCGAATGCCTCGAAGTGTTTGGGTGAGAGGAGCAGAGCAGGGGGCAAGACAGACAAAAGCCAGGAAAAGCCCTGACACCACGATGCGGCACTGGGGTGGTGAAGGCCAGGAGTAGCCATCTCTCCTCTGTGATTGTGTTGTATAATTAATCCTCCTGTTAAGAAATGACACCCCACCGATGAAGCCCTGCTACCTTTATATGCCCAAGTGGAGCCCCGTAACAGGCACCTGGGAAGCCACGTGTGGCGGGGGGAGCAGATGGCAAGCAGATACAAAGTTCAAAGAGATCCAAATACCCCAAACTGACCTATTTCATCCATCAGCTTCTGCGTGCAATTTCTTTAAACCACAGCCTCTCTGCAGAACATTCAACAGTCAGTCTTGTCCACAGCTTCTTCCATCCCCGTCCCCGCTTCACAGATTAGCCAAATGAGTCTCACAAAACACCGACAGGGTCATCTCCTCACTTTGTAAGCATTGCACGGGGATAGGAGAGGGAAATGTTCCATGGCTGAGATGAAGTGAAACCTCAGCAGAACCAGGAGCAAAGCTGGGGTGCGGGGCTCCACGTCACTGGTGGGAGGGAGACAGCCCTGCATGGGGCAGGATGGGGTTCAGCAGCTGTGGAGGGAAAGACAATACAGTTTTATGACAAGAAATGGAAGGGCATAAGGGATATTATTGGGGTACCGTTATGGTTCAGACTAAGGAAATGTCACAGCATGATATGAAATACGGTCCAGCCCAGACAGGCCTGGACATTTTGCTGGAATTCTGGTTTCTTTGCTCATCCAGGACTTTTTCCCAAACTCAGAAGTTCCTTCCTTGTTATTAACATTCTCTGTCTTCCTTTATGGTGTCTAGCTTAGTCTGAGCTAAAGAAGCGCAGAAATCTCAAACAAATGAATACACCTCTATTTGAAAAGCATCAGATGTAAAGGAGGACCTGGGCTTGGTGGCAGAATGTGGGGCAAGTTCTTCCTGTTTGCAGAATCAGGAACATTGCTTTCTTGGTCATAGCCCCATCTCTCAAGCCTGACCCATGCCTCTTCCTCTCTCTCTTCTAAAAAATAATTAATAGAGATTCTGATGAGCAGGGACAGGAGGAAGCTGTGACATGTGAAATGGCAGTCTCTGCCAGGCTGCGCTTGCACAAACAACCCCTGGGTGCTTGTGAAGGGAAAAACCCAACAAGAGAGAAAGCAGAAGCTATAAGCTATAAGCAGCCTAGCTATTTTCAGGTCCTGTTCCAGGCAAAACTGGTACTAAATTATTTACCAACCAGTTGCGTGAAGGAATCAAATCCAGTGGCATCCACATGCGGCACTCATAACCTACAAACTGTATTAACGCAGCTGAGGATTAAGGGAGATTTGAATCAAAGTAATGGGAAAGAAATCATGTGCTGAAGTATTTAGATGTAGTCACTATTCATGCTGCCTTGATGCCTAGGGACTTGTCACCCCCCTTCCCTGGCAAGTGGCCACAGCCAGCCACTAGCGATAGGCGCTGACAGCTTCCAGCTCAGCCAAGCTTCCATTTTGGAGATAGAATTTTCAGAGATGCAGCTGAGTCCAGGAGAAAAAAAAAAAAAAAAAAAAAAAAAAAAAAAAAAAAAAAAAAAAAAACAAAAAAAAAAACACACGAATACAGACAAAGAGAAAGGAAACTAAAATAACCCCCATGGTGCTTCAGAGACTATCTGGATGAGTAGCAGGGGGCTGGCAATGGGAAAAGGAAGGCTGTTAGGGGTCTCCCTACACTTTTCCCAGATGATTCTGCTAACCAGCTGACATCTTTTGCTGGATTAGTGCCTGATGGGATGGGAAAATTAATCTGAATAGCAATAAGGCAGAGATCTGGAGCAGTTTGTGAATGAACAGCCAACTGCTGCAGTTGTGTAGACAGTTTTCCCCTTGAATGAGGGAGGAGAAGGAGAAGGAAGAGGTTCTTACAATTTGGGGAAGAATAAGGGGAACTGGTGACTGTCTCTAGGATGACCTACCTTTCACCAGTAGTAAAGATCTGCTACACCAAGTTAGGTTCAGAGCCCCAAATTTAATAGCTGACCCCCGGGACTGACAGGCTGTATACCAGTGTTGCACGGAGTGTGGGGTGGTGTGGGCATCATGGAGCAGCCCTGACAATTGGATGGTGGCGGTGGCTGTGGGGAGCGCTGCCTCCGCAGAACCTGGAAAGCAAGGAGGCGAGCTAGCCCTGCAGAGAGAAACCCTGGGAGTCATCACGCACTCAGCTCACACACAGGCCGTGTGTTACAGGGAGATGGAAACGTTGGCAAAGACACCAAGGTGACCTCTTCTGCGAAAGTTACACTGGGATCTTTTTAAGCTCTTTTTGGACAGCAGCCACTAGAGATGGACAGGACAAGGGAGCTCTTGTGAACAGCTTATCTGAAAGACACCGGTCCTGAGCACACAGCCCCGTACTCTGGGGCAGCCCAGGACTGAGGGATGGGAACAGACACCTCTCACCAAGCTGTGTTTGCTGCGGCCTCTGCAAATCTGAGCCTGAGATCTTTCTTCACTCCTGGTACCTGCTGTAATGTGAGTTTTTTACATGGCAATCAATGACACTGCTTCCAAGGGTAGTGCTTAGTCCTGCTGGTAAAAGGTGGCAAGATCAGGCCCTAATGGTGGGGAAGGAAGGAGCCAAGAAATGTAGGCCGGAGTTGAAAGCTACCAAAATAGCAACTAATCTGGACTTCCCCCCAAACCAATAGTAAAAAAAATCCAATGGGACTTTTCTTTCATTACAACTTGCAAAAATGTTTTTTTGCCTTTCTCTTGTGACAACCCTGCAAGACAGATCTATCCCTATGTCTTGTACTCTTCACAGATTGGGAAACTGAGGCACAGACAGGACGGAGAGGGACATGACATGCTCAGGACAGCACGAAGAGACCAAATGAACTGACCAAGGACTCGGGGCTGGTCCATGTCTGCTGAAAATGGGATAGGGATGAGATGGATGCAGTGTAATAAGCAGCTATATGGAGAGCTGTAAGAGGTGTATGCATGTACTTTTTCCATGCTACATGCGGTAACAGCTATATCTTCCAAACCACCCAACAACCCTCAGCAAAACATGTTTGAAAACTACAGTCAATTCCTGCCTGTGTGCATGATTAATGCTAAGGCCTTGCACATACAGACAAGGGCTCATCAATTTCTTTAAGTCATTTAAAGTCATTATTGGAAAGGGCAGCTGGTGGAAGATAGCAAAGCTGAGCTCAACACTGCTATTTGGAAAGGACAGCTTTGTACTATAAAATAAAATAAAATAAATAAAATAAAATGTCACCAAGTACTTAAACTCAGGTTTCCCATACCTCCTCTTAGCATGGAGCCTGATCAGAGTTTGACTCTCCTCTAGAGTGAAACAGCTGATTCAAAACCAAACTGACCTTCTTTGGTTAATAGTAATAACAGTGGAAAAAGAAATAGCATTCATGGGCATCTCCTTAACAAAAGGAAGCACTCAATTTCATGCAGAAGCTATTACCTTCCATTAAGCTAACACCTGAAGCAGGCTATACATGAAAAAACAAAACATTAAAGCAGAACAGCCTTGTCATATATTTTTACTTTTAATCATCCTATCAAGTTGATTAAATAAACAGAAAAAGTGGAAATTTATTGGATTGAGGGAAGAAGGTGACAGGGAAACTTCGAATGCTTTCAAAGATCAGTTGTTGTGCAGTATGCTAAAGCAGAAGTCAGGCAGAGAAGGAGGTACAGCTCTAAATGACTTTATAAAAATACTTTCCTCTGGACCACCCCATTCCCAGATCACTTGCAACTCAAGAATGGGAACCAAATTTTCAAATGAACTGGAGTTTAATTCACAGTGTAGATGAAACAATCATCTGCCTCCTATCCTAGTATGATACAGCCCTACCAGGGGCTGACCCTGGAAAGAAATCCTGGATCAAACCCAGCAAAAAGCTTCAGATCTGAGTTCACATTTTTTAAAAAAAATTGCTATTTTTGGCCCAAGTCTACCCAGCCTAAACACTGGCACAACTTGGAACAAGATCCTGGAACAACCTTTACTCTTCCTATTATTAAATCTCCATCTGTTGTCAGATATCATTCTTTAATTTTGTTTTTTTACCCCATGCACTTGAGACTTACAGTTTGAGTAACAAAGGCTGTATAAAACACAGATGAATCATGTAGGCAGGTTAGGGTGAACAGCTCTTGTATTAGTCACAAAAGCCTGAAGAACTAGATGAGTTACGTGCATGCCAGTTGTTGGGAAAAGATTAATTAGACCACTGGACCTTGAGCTGAGTTAAAATCACACCCTTTTAAATCACCCTGGAGAGCTTTTCTGGTATGGGGGATAACTCACTGGAGAAGGACTGAGGGAGCTGGGATCTTGGCATGCTCTGACACAGACAACAGTATGACCTTGGAAAAGTCACTTTACATGCTGGTGTCTTTGTTTCCCCTTTGTTTCTATGTAGTGTGGCAAAATCTGCAGGCCAAGATCTGCATCTGCATCTTATTAAGCATAAATACATCACTTGGGAGCCTCAGGCCACTCACAGAGGGAGCACTGAGGTGCTACCAGAAGGTGAATGGTGATGCTAAGCCCACACCTTCATGTATGGACAGAGAAATAGCAGTGCCAAGGCATGTTTCCCATTGCAAAATTATTTCAGAACAACAGTGCAGTGAGGAAATTGCCCTGGTCTTACTCACAAACACCAGGATTTACTCCATCAAGCCGGAGCCAAAACAAACTGGAGAGAGGGAGAGAGATGCTTAGAAGACCTGAGCCCTGGCCTTCCACGAGGAGATCGAGGTTGGTGCAGGACCTGCAGAGACTATAAACAATTTGCAAGGAGTGGTAAATAGTCCAGAAGCTGCATGTAACCAGAAAGCAAGAGGCAAGAAGCATATTAAGTATAAACAAATACAAAAATTAAATTAAAAATAATTAAAAAAAAAAAAAGATCTGTGATCAATACTCTCTCAGATACCTGGCTTATCAAGCCTCACATGTTGATTGCAGCCCAACCAAAATGACCTGCTGTGAATGATTCCTAATCCTTTTCTCCTTCAATTTTTATTTTTCATTCCTGCACTAGGATAATCTTTTATTGATATGATACATGCTTGTAAGAACAATGCTGCAGAGACTGTGGGCTTGCATCATTTCACAGGCAATGTCACGTTCAGGACTTTTACATCCCATCTATGAAGAGTACAGAGGGACACAGGCAGGGATTTTCAAAGAAGTCTAACCTCAAATCAAATAGATTTAAGTGGGAGTTGGAAATCCCAGTAAGACGATTAAGTTCACTGTGCAAAGGCTGTTCGGAAGCAGGTAAGAAAGGAGATTTTGTGCTCAGTGGTGTTAATTTACATCAGTAGATGATCTGGCTCTTTGTTTGTTACTCCCATTTTAACAAAGGTAAAACTGAGGCTCAAAGAAAATAAAGTCATTAGGAAAAAGCCCACAAACATAGCCGTCTTGTTCTAACTGAAGGGAGTTTGTGAGCATAATTAACCCATGAGGATAATTAACCATTGTGAATAGGGATGTAACAACCTATCCATTGTTTTTAGACTTTTCAAGGCAATTAGATATCTCTGGCTGAGCCAGAAGCTGTAGGACAGATGCAAAAGTCACTACCTGAAATCCTGCACCATGTGTGAGGACAGAGAGAGATGTCAAAGGCTTGTCTTGGCCTTCAAAGCTCCAGTTTGTGCAAAAAGTTGGAAGAAGTGCAGAAGTTGGAAGTACTGTCATTACTTGTACCAGTCCTTCACTTCATATTCCCAATCTGAGAGCCCAGAGCTGATCCACACAGTTGCAGCTCCATCTCTTCTCTATCTAGGGAGATGTAGCTCCTACACGGGTCTGGAACTTCAGAGTTTTCCATCCCTTAAAGTTTCTCCTTTAAAATAAAAGCCAAAACAAACAGCTCCTCTCTGCCTGCCTTGGATTAGATTCCCCATCTCAGAAGAATTCACAAAGTACTGACAAAGAAACTTATGTTTGGACACGGTAACTGATCTGATTAAAATTAAATGATTGCATGAACACTTTGCGTGTATCCAACAACTCATGGGCCATTACACCCTCTAATTGTATGAGTTTGGCATGATGGACGTTATGAGGCAACATCATTGAAAACTCATGGAGCTGAACAAGGCAGAACCTGAGGTCTGAAATACTTCTGATCTAGAGGATGCTTTGTTTTGATCTAAATTCATGCCACACTGGTGAGGTTCAGGGAGTTCATCCCTTGGTTGCAGGGGCTCTTTAGGCAGAGATGCCTTCTATGCCCCTGGAGCAGCAGTCTGCAGACATTCCTGCTGTTTGATTCCAGTTAATGTCTTCCACATCTGCTGCTTTAAGGGGTCAGAACAAATCTCTCCTTTGGATCTCTCCTCTGTCCTACCTTGGGACCCCACGTCCCAAGTCCTCATCAGATTGTCCATCCATTGTGTACTCTCTTTTCTCCTCCAACATCTCCTCTTTAATTTCACTACCAATACTTCCCTCAGCTTGAAACTTTCCTTTAGCTCTTTATTTCTGTCCAACATTTTCCTCTGTCCTCAAAATCTTCCTCAATCCATTCATACCAAGCATTTTCCCTTTCACCTGCAGCCACTGAAGAGCACGTGCCTTTTTTTTTTTTTTTTTTTTTTTTTTAACAAGAGGTTCTGAACCAGTGCATGTATTTGATAGCACTCACTCCTATAAACACCTCAGCTCCTTTTCCAGCACAATACTTGCCAAATGGGATGTGCTGGCTCTTGTACATTATTTGCTGTGCTTACAGGAAAGCATCTTGGGCTTGCATGTCTAACATCTCATTCATAGTTTGCTCAAAGCATGTGGAGAAGTGACAAAAGATAAATCAGTTGTCTTTTGTGAGAGGGCCACTGGCCCATGGGGAACACATTTCCCTTTCCAGTCCTTTCCCATGTTTTCTAATGTTTCCATCCTTTTCCACTCAAGATGACAAAAGGAAAGGGGAAAGTCCACAAAAGTACCAGAGAAGGTTGGGAAGTTCCCAGGGAAAGGAGTTCTAATAAGCTGATAAGGATGGTGGGATAGTCTAGGAAACCACCCAAAATGAAAGCTAAAATTGGCCAAGACATAGACAGACCAGCCCCAGAATAGTTACCAAGCAATTTCTATAGCATCACTGCAAGTTTTCTGTAAGAAAGACAAATGCAGAGCTTGGGATCACTCCTGAGTCTACTGAAGGGAGTTACAAATATCCCTGGTCACTGACCAGAGTTGAGCAGGGATTACCACCCTACCTTACTATTGCCACTTGAAGTGGCTGGTTAGGAGGAGACACATAAAGCCCCATGGACGGGATAAGCTTCCCAGGAGCAGACCAGCTTCAAATGAATGTGTCAGGGCCCAGAAATAATACCCAGCTCAAGTGCACGCAGGAAGGGTAGGACATGAGCACCAGCCTTTGAATCACTGCAGACCAAGATCATATCATCCTGCAGCCGTCATCTTTCCAAATATAGAAGGGGATTCACTGACAACCTCAACTCCTTATCTTTGCTGGTGACCTTTACCGAGTTACACAATTGGCTTCCTGCAACAGAGAGTGCTTGGATTCACAGTTTATTATGTACTGGCTGTCTCCATTTTTATTTTGCACTTTTACTTTATCATCTTTAATTTTCTTCCAACTCTTGAGTGAGTTAATACAAAGTAAATACAAAACCTATTCCGGCCTTTTATTCTAAAATAACAGCACTAAGCTTGTTTATTTACACTGAGACAAGATGATATTTGTGACAGCCTTGTCAATTGTTCAGTGGCATGACACTAACTTTTTTCTTTAAATTCAAATGCACTTTATTTGTGTCTGTTTGTCTGTCTCTCCAGATTAACTCTTGTTTTCCAGAATCAATATCAATATTCTCCAAAGAGTTGAAAAACTGCAGACACAGTGGTGAGCAAGACACGTGGCTTTTGAATGCCTCATGCTGGGGAAGAGGTGTGATGACTGCCATGAAGGAAGGTGTAATGAACATTAAATACTGTGAGATTTGTTAATCAAACCGATCATCAAGGAATCATCAAGGGTAATAAATGGGAAACGAAAATCAGGTTATGCCATAATAGATGGGAACACCTCGGAGGTAAAAGAATCTGGTCCCTTGGACATGACCTGGTCGGCCCAGGCATGTGAGTTATATGTAGTATTGAGGGCTTTACAGCTGCTGAAAGGAAAGATGGGGACTGTATTTACTGACTCTAGATATGCTTATGGAGTGGTTCATACCTTTGGGAAAATCTGTAAGAGAGAGCGGAAGGTTCGTTGTTCCTACGGGTATCCCATCTCAGGGGTAAGCATAAATGGCATTAAAAGGGAAAAAGCTGTGAAGCGAGCCCCACCCAACGAGGGCTGAGATCCTCTGAACAGGTCGCAGACAAACGCGACCAAGATAAGGTGTGGAGTTAGGAGGGGGAGGCATACAAATCAAGTGAGCTAGGAATGAAGGAGGTTCCCCTGAAGAGTACGACTGCTGCTGAGAAGATGGCACACCCTGTTGTTCTCAGCAAAAGAATAGACGGTGGAGGCAGAGACGTAATGCTGTGGGAAGTGAGGTTGGTGAACCACCTCTGGAATCAGCTCACGGGGCTGCTTAAAACGCGAGCCCAAAGTCGAATTGTCTCAGCAACTCCCCTACTCCCCTCACCACCTGTAGGAGGCAACTAAGATAAAAGACAAAGCACTCGACGGGAACCCTGGGATACCCGTAGTGTAAGTAAGAGCCCTCCGTTCTTCTCAGGTTTAATGTTACCTGTACAGGTCATGGGACTCCTAATAATGCAGCTAGGTGTAACA
>NW_023305602.1:449147-466329 GCF_011077185.1 Oxyura jamaicensis
CTAAGGATGGATATAATGCTTTAAAGAGAGAGTGAAGGCTTGCAATGCTGTTAAAGGTCAGCATGTTACTAATGTCTGCAAAATGGAGGTTTTTTTTCACCTGATTATTTGCCCATTGAAATTCTGTCGCTCCACAATGTCTGTCAACATGCAGAAACCCCCGTTTCTGTGGGAACTGGCTCAGGCAGGTGAGATATTCCTATTGAGCTGGGGAAAGCATAACTTTCAGAGAAGTTATTTAATGGAAATGTCTCACCTATTTGGCACACTTTGAGACTAGGAAGCCAGAAACTCCAGGAGAAAAAAAAAATAATAATAATAAAAAAAACATTTGTGCTGGTATGAAAATGTGCTGGGGGGGAAATGACAGCACTGCTCATCTGGGGCCACGCAGAAGGGGCCATGCAAATTGCTTCCTTTGCATGTTAATAGCCCCTTTCCAGGAAGCTACCCTCTCAATGCTCTGAATGAACTACATTGTGTCCACAGACACAATGAAGATTTTCATCTGTTCAGCTTCAGGATTATCACCCTGCTGTGCCTTTTCTAGGGTCTCTTTAGAAAAACCTGGAAAACGTTGCCCCAGGAAAACATTGCCTTGGGTGGCTTTGTGCACACTGGGGCATGTGTATTTAGGTCACAAAGCAAGTTTCCATCCAAAATATTTTGGTTAGAAAACATATCCTGCCTTCTCTAGTTGTCACACATAATTGATCACAAAAATGTTTCCTTAGTAATTTAACTGATTTTTGAAATGATTAAAAGCTTTTCAGAAAGTTCATCTCTGCAATTCCAACCTGTTTGATATCAAAGTTTGCTGAAGCCTCAAGAGTCATTCTCTGGCTAAATTTCTTTATTCTTCAGTCAAATGCAAGTCAGAAATCTGAGCAAAGAACATCTGGGTGAAATTTTATACTCAGTTTATGCAAGAGGTTAAATGAGATCTAACGATTCCTTCTAGATCTAAAACCTATTAATTTTCTTTTAATCTAGCCTGAAACACCAGAAGAATGGCTACTTCTCCAGTGTGTTGGCCTTTCCTCTCAAAGTCCGAACTTCAATCAGGGAACATTACAGGTTCTAATAAAAACCACATTGCCTGTAATAGCGGGGAAGAGTGCCGGATCACACACTGAGATTAAGGAGAGACGGGGATAAATTCAGCTCATTGCAAACAGTGGAAATATACTTGCACCAGAATTTGAATTTCTGTTGTGACACATGGCATTTGACCCCTGTTTTTCTAGGTGGCTCCAGGCCCTCTGAAGAGTTCCCCGTTAAAGAGGCATCTGGTATTCAGGGACCGCTATAAATCAGTTTCCTTCTGCATCCTTGTTTCTCCCACTGTCCCCGTGGACCTGCCTCAGCGATAGCGAGTGGCATGGTGGCACAACCCCTTCCCTGTCAGTGCCATGTGTCCCTCGGGCATCTGCTGAACCTCAGTTTCTTTTCCACTTTGCCATCTTGTACACCAGAGACGCTGCTTAGCCTTAGCTATGACTAAATGCAGGTGGTGTGAGTTCACAGGAGCGTCCTCAGGAAGGAGGCCGTGCTATTTATTAACTTAAGACCTTGTGTACTTTATTCGGGATGTCACCTGTGTTGTGTCAGAGGACATGTCCCCCAAAAGAGCTTTGCTTGAAGGTTGTCCTTAATGTTTCCTTTCTCCAGGTAGAGCCTAACTCCACAACCCCTGGCCTGACATACTCCTTTCACTCCCAGCTGTACAACCCAGCACAGAGTTTTTCTCACATCTGGGAAGATATTTGAGAGGTCTGCATCCAGACACTGTATCTGCTCTTGTATTTAGAGAGCAAGCTCTTAAAAGAGGTCCTCCATCTGTTCTGCACTGTACAGTGCACTTGGTGTCATGGTTTATAACCAGTCTCCTAAGTGCTGCCGCAAGACAGATAGTAAATAATTAGATTTCTGATCTAGAGAATGGAGAGACTGCTTTGGTTCAGCCCAATCTCCGAAGTCATTAAGCTCACACTATCTTCATTCCCCCTTGCCTGAGGTTCTAGCCCATTCTCCCACAACTCTTCTTCATTAGCTATTCTTAATAATAATAGTCATAGTCATTGTGGAAAAAAATATCCAAGAAAGCAATTCATCCAATATAACATATCGTGGCAACATAATTTCATGTTAATTGGATGGCTGCTTGGAAGTGTTGGTATTTTGTGGTTTATAATCAATGAATCTGGCCATTCATCAGCGACTCAAGAGATGGATAAAATAAATATTTGGGGTAATTAAATACCATTTGTATGGCAGCTCCTAGGCAGAAAGTATTGCACTAGCTATGAAATGCTACATACTAGGTTTGAGGCTACAACAAAGCATCCCTCTACTAAGGCTAATCCTAATACACCTGAGTTACTTATTCCTTATTTTTAACTCTCTCGTAGTGCTGCTCATCAGGCAGTCTCAGCTGCTTTATGAAACAAACCTTCCCTGCCCTTTCAGCTGGGACATGTCCTGCTGCAGTTCTCACAGTATGAGCAGGCAGCATCTCCTATGGGACTGAGTTCAACATGGCTCCACAAAAAGGAAAGGAACTGGCCCCACAAAGCTGGCTTGAACTATTTAGAAGAACAACATTATTTGGGGAGATTTTCAAAGGGAATATTTATACACCCAAGGCCCATTGATTTTATGTGAGATTTGAGCAGTGAAACACATTTGACATTTTTGAACATCTCTATTTATCTAACCAAGCTACTTCTGTGGAACTAATGATTAGAGAACCCAAGCACCTAATAATCTTCAATGCATCTATCCTTGCTGTACCAATGTTATTTTATGGGTGAAAACTGGAATCACAGAAAGTTACTTGGCCAATTTCATATATACATATATTCAGCCAAAGATAATATTATTGTTATTGATTTCACCAGGTAGAAAAGGAGTGAGAATAATAAATAGCCCGACCCTAAGTGATCTCTTCAAGGTCAGGCAGGAAATCTGTGGCAAGAATTTAAGCCTCAGTCTTCCAAGCTGCAGTCTATTGCCCTGTGTACAGCTTTCTCTTCCTCTGTGCAGGATCATGATGCAACACTGACCTTAAAATTAAAAAGAAAGGAAACAGTCCCTCACTAATTTAAGCTAACTGTTCAGTCTGCACTGAGAGATGGGCTGAGCCCATCTTATTTTAAATTGCTCAGTTGTAACATCTCTGTGCCAGCAGCTGAGGGTACTGACTGTAGACCAGGCATTTCCTAGCTCCCACATCACACTAAAAACCACTTTCCAGAAAGACCCTGGATTATGCAAGAGTCAATGGCTTTGCAAGCATGCATTAAACAAGTGGCAGTCATGAAGAAACAGGTACACAGCATTACGTGACAAATGCTAGGCTCGGTTTGTACCCTGGCAATACTTCAGGCAGTACTGTAACTGTTTGAACTCACCACATCTGGAAACAGCAAACTTATTTATCTAGGACCAGGGTTTTAAAAGTGATTAGGAACTCGACTTTGCTTACAGTTAGAGATAGATGAATAAACAAAACCACATGAATTGCTTATGTATGTGTTGGATGCATTCAACTCTGTTGCCAGAAAGAACTGAAAGACACAGAGTAAAGATGGCATGCAGGAGAGAAAATTTGGAGACCTCATAGTATTTCCTGTTAGTATTTATAAAACATGTCTCTTTTACCCCAATTCTAAGTAACCCACAACCACTGAGTTTTCTGATAGATGTTTCTCCAGTTTCTTTTGTACTAGTTCTTCTCTTTGGCATTCTTTCTTACATTATATTTTGTACCAGATTTATTCTAAAGGCTCTTCTTTCCGGAGTTTTGTACAGGAACCAGCAACACCGGCATTTTGACATGAGGAGGGAGGACGGATTTGTTACAGGCCTTGCCTGTGGATGGCTTGTGTATTTTCATTAAAATATCACTTGGTAAAATACATTATAAAAAAAAAAAAAAAAAAAAAAAAACACACACACACAAAGCAGAAACTAGAAACAAATAAACAAACAAAAAAAAACCAACAGGACTAGGGACAACACCAAGCCCCTCATAACTAATGCATTGTTGACTACGCAGGGGATGTTGGTGCATCACCCAGGAGGCAAGTTCCTCTCTAGGAGCTGGGCTTGGGCTTGATGAGACAACATTTTGGTCTCCTGTGAATATCAGACCAAACTCGCAAGGAACGAGCTTGGAAAGTCTCAAGAAGCAAATTAAATCTGCAAGGTGTGAGCATTAGTCACCTTTACTTTTCTCAACATCAGGTAGAAAAATGGCCTGTACTTTCCTTTTCCCCCAAATGCTTCTCTGAAAGAACATCAAAACATACCTACCATTTTTTAAAGTAATGCCCATGTAACCATAACTACAAGTTCATCAATAGAAAAATACATAATAAATAGCTTGTTATTTCAACTCTTTTGTGAGACAGTTCATTAGAAACTCAATTTGTCTACATGGATTGCACTTATTCAGCTATATTCTAATAAAATGCACATTGTTTCCAGTAAAAGGAATGCATTTGCTATTGATGTGCTATAAACTACTATACAAAGAGGTGTTATTATATCCCTGTGTAATAACAAGCCAATTACAATGATCAGCAAAACCTTTAAAATAAAGTCAGTGCATGAGGAGTGATTATCATAATGCATTCTAACTGTTCAGTGCCATAAATGCTTTGCAATTAATTGTGGAGCGTATCTATAAATGTATTATTAATGCTGTATAAAAACCCATTGACAAACAACCTTTACATTAAAAAAAGATACTAGGATTGTAATGTGTCCCCAAGTTCACCTAGGAGCTTGATCTGTATTTACAAAAGCGGGATTTTTTAATAGGATTACATTTTTTTTATTTCCTCCACTCTTCTCCACTCACTACTTCCATTTTTGCTCCAAACATCACTGAGCAGTGTGAGGGGCCTGTTATCCACCATACTGGATTTTTAGCCCTGTATGCATAATTTTGTGCACAGCTACAGGCTTGCACTGGTATCTTAACCCTGTGACACTGACTGCCCAGCATGCAGGAACGCCAAAGGCACTAACCACAAGAAATGAGCAAATAAAAGCAAATCATAACCTAAGCAGGCAATGCAGGAAGGGTGAGAAGAGAATCAAAGTTACATAATTGATCAAAAGTCATGTGGTAGCTCAGCTGCAGAGAAAAGAACTGATATCAAAACCTCAAGGCAATGAGCTCCCCAGCCTCTCTCCAGTATCTGCTCTAGGCTCTGCTCCTTCTTGTCAGTAAACTATTAGGTTACAGATGCTTTATGAAAAATGTGTAATATGGTTATTTTTTTCTCCCCCCTTTTATTCCCTTACTACTTGGTTTAAAAGGTTGTCCTTAGGATATGTGCTAGAACACAATGTCCTTTGGATCTTTTCCAGTTCCTATTGATGGGCACCCTTCCATCAATTTCAAGCATGATGGAAAGGGCAGACATGAACAAAAATTTGATTTCCCTTATACTCTTTCAGCAGGTAAGCACAGAGTGGAGCACATCATCCTTCAACAGTGTCATCAAATATAAAACACTATCTGCCAGAGCCTTTTCTCTCCCCCAGAATGAAGTTTTACGAGACAGAAGGGAGCACAAATGGGGTCATCCTGGGCTACTTTGAATTAACTGATCCATTTGCATGCAGCACTGCTGGTACTTTCTGCCTGCTTGAAAACAGGGCCCTGTGAACACAATAGGGAATCAGCTCTCAGTAGGGTCATGCAGTCCTGAGTTTCCACAATATACTTGGAGATTTTTCATTTCCCGTTGTCTGCAATCAGTCCCATGACAATCCACAGCTAGAAAGAGAAGACTTCCATGAGTAGTAAAATGCTGCTTCCTGATCAGGCTTATCAGACTGATAAGGTTTAAAGGAAAAACACCACTGTTTTTAACAGATGTTTTGGCCTGGAGTGAAAACCAGTGGACAAATTCCCTTTGCACCCAGTGTCTTTGGGCATTGCTGTAGAGGCTCTGTCACACACAGTGAGACCTAAAGCCCAGCTCTGCCTCTCAAAGACTGTGGCTACACCTGGACTGAGAGGAAAGAAAACCGCCCAAATCTGGGTGAGTTTCTTGATTCTGGACTCAGTGAATCTCTGTTCACATTGGAAGGAAACCAGGAAATAAAGGCCAGAAGATGCCAGAGTGATACTCAAAACTATGGGATATCTAAGGTAGCCCTTGCAGTCCTAGGCCCAGCTTCTTCCCCAGCCCTTGACCAGATGATCAGGGAGGCGAATGCTCTCGAAGGCACCAACATCTCTCCCTCCCAGTACTACAGCACCTCCGACGGCCATTCCTCATGTGCCCACCCTGTCAGTGATACTGTGCTAAGGCTTCTGGGGGTCCTGACACTTCCCCAGCCTCTAAGGCAAGAAGACTTCCTCCCAGAATGATATCAAGGTCTTCTGCATAGGCTCTAGCTTCTACTTTTTCCTTTTGACTCATGAGCTCATCTCTCCTCTCAGTGGATTTTTAACATAGATTATTTTTAAACAGTTGGTCCTTCTCTTTTTCCTTCATGTGGAGCTACTGCAACTCAGCACCACTGAGCTGTTTAATCTTGAACACATCATTAATAAAGAGAAGATATTTGGATTTGGATGTGGGTTGTATTTTTTTTTTTTAATTCCTCCTGCCAGAAAGTTGGAAAACAGTTGATTAACCGTATTTTGGGCAAATCTCAGGAAGAGGAGATGTATGAGACTATGGGATTTAGAAGTACGCTGTGACATGGAGTTAAAAATCTCATTTCAAATTGCAAGGGAAGATAAAGAAGGAGAGACATGCTTTTTAAACTGCTAACTGCTGTGGGCACTGGGGGAAAGGAAGGAGAATATGGCAAGGGTGTAGTAAATATCTTGTCCAGAGGTCTTGAATCCAGGCTCAGAAAATGTGAAGCCAAAGCTGCTACTGTCCAACCAGTAGTCTTATCCTGGGAAGTGCCATGATCACAGCAAAGTCTGGCATGTGCAGTGTGTGACCTTCACAATTCCCTCTTTGTGCCACACCACGCTACTTGAGCTATAAATGGTGAGGGTGAGAGTACTACTGGACTCATGATGATGTTGACAGAGTTAATGGGGGCCCTCAGAATGTGTTCAGGGAAAATCAGCTTGGATCTTTCCCCTCCCATTATCTCACTGTTTTTTTGCCAGTGCTGTCTGCCCACTCATGCTGAATGGGTGGGGGGACCATAAAAGAAAAAAATGAGTAGAAAAATCTGGACAGTCCATGTAAAAGGGGGTTGAATGGATCACCATTTGGAAACAAGACATCCTTCTCTCCAGCATGTGGAATAGGAAGTTAATAAGGAAGGCCAGCAATGATACAAACTGGGAAACTGCTGGTAAAATGTCTTCCAAGGAGCTCAACGTGCCAGGAAAGACACATGGCTCAGGGATAAGAAAGAGATAAGATGTACAAAGGTACAACTCTGATCTGTGCATAGTCTCAAATGTCACGACTTCTCGCATGTTGGAATAGCCTAACCTCTAGCAGTGCACGAGGGGAGATGCTGAGCTCTGCCAAGAATACCATATCTTTACTTATCCTTAACTCTCTTCTTCACACCTTCCTGCTGGGCAGTCAGACCTATTCCTTGCAAAGCATTTCCAGAGAAGAAGAAAATCATTCCATGTGGTTTTGTTATAGCTGCGTAAAGCCAAACTGAACTGACGACATCCAGACTTGCCTATTTTCAGCACCTAAACAGGCCTGGATCTGGCTAGTACCCAGATAGGAAGCTTCATGAGAGGTTGTAACCATCAGCATGAGCTGCAGAATTCTGAATATTTAAATGGAAAATAGCTAAATGCCAAACAGTTAGTGGGACCTGGGGCTGTGTTTGTCACAGATAAGCCCTGCCAGCTGTAGCAGAGATCTAGCAAGAGTTAGAAATGCCACAGATGAAATAAGAAATAGATCCAGACTTTTGCCCCAGAAGGAAAATAGGCCTTAGAAACTGCAGAGAAGCCATTCTGGTCCCACCATCATTGCTAAGCTGATAGAAGGGAATAAAAAGAAACAGACCATAGTGCATGAGCAAGGCGCCACAGTTTTGCTCCTTATTGTGAGTGGACATTTTGCTTTGAAGCTGAAATAAACCATAGCCAAGCAGATAATTTCAGAGCCCGCACACTGAATAACAGCTAGAGAAATGATGCAAGTCAGTTGAAATATGACAGTCTAAACCTTCCAGCAGCTGCTATCATGTTCCCTAAACAGCAGACAAAAAAAAAAAGACATAAAAAGACACTGCACATGCCTTCCCTGAAACATACACAAACAAATTTGCTTGCAAGCACATACAAACACAAAGGATTTTGTACATTTGTGAAGTCTTGCATGCAGAAAACACTGCAATGTGATGAAGCGCAGCCTCTCTTGTAAATCTCTCAGCTCCCTCTCTGCAGGACACTGCAGCCTTTCAACTCTAAACCACTTTGGACTTTGGCTTTTTTATTTTCTTTAGTCCAGGAACCTGCTGTATGTCTTTCATAAAATACAGAAGGACTCAGAAACAACTGTGAAGTGTTTCTGGGTAGAGAGGTTACCACTGAGCCTGGGTAGCACACTGTGTGCACCTTTGCATGCCTTCCTTTATGGACCTTCCCTTGTCCTTTGAGAGGAATGTGGAGGCAATGGCACATCTAAGCATCACTAATGGAGTGCAACTAGAGTAGCAGGAGAGTCCTTTCCTTTTAAAAAATGTTACTCCCAGAAGAAGCTAGTGGGACCTAGGGGCTGCATTTATCATAGGTTAACCCTACCAGCTGCAGCAGGAGTTGTCTAGTGAGAGCTAGAGATATTGCAGATAAAATAAGAAATAGCTCCAAACTTTTGCCCCAAACCACAGAACAGACTTGAGATCTTTCCCTAAATTTGCAAAACTTTAAGTCACTGATAGCTACAGACTATTTTTAGAGCTGAGCACAAGACAAAGAAATAAGAAAAATAATCAACAGCAATGAAATGAAAATTCTATCAGGTTAATTGGGATTTGTCTGGATACATTGAGAATGTAATATGGAATTAAAACTTACACCCCTAAAAACATGTGTGACAACCTAACCTATGGCAAAGTACTTTCTATGGAGTCAAACTAAAATTTGGGTAACACAAAGGCCAACAAAAGTTTTTAAGATATACTCAATAAAACTAGAGTTACACTCTGATGCAATCCTTTTCAATAAATCTGGCATTATTTACATTTGCCTAATCTCACAGGAACTAGAAATGACTGTATTTTCAGTACATTTCTCTTGGGAAACAGCCTAAAGGATTGCATTCTTTGTCTTGCTCCTAGACCAATATGGGGATTAACAAACAGAATAATAAAAACAGCAAAACTAATAAGGGGCACTCAGTATTTTCGTTTTGTTAGGTTGAGTGAAATTTGTGCCAAGCAACATTTTGAATTCTTCCCCAAATCTAGATGGTCTAATACACTAAATTCATGCTCACACACACTAAATGCCAACAAACCAACTTCTGGTTCAACTAAGAATCAGGACACAGAAGGGATTAAAGACCAGTGAAACCCAGACTGCAGAAAAAGGGGGAAAAAGGCTGAGCAGAATCTCTCTTTGTTGTCATTGTTGTTGGAGTAAATTCCAGACTCCTATCAGGTTTGGGTTTTAGAAGAACTGACTGGGAAAGTCAAGGATTCACGCTTCAGCAAAGTGCAGGTATTTGCCCTTGTATAAAACACAACCTCACATCCTCAAGAACACCACTCACCATTTCCAGTAACAGCCTCCTGGCAAGCTGCAGGTTCAAACAGCATTGCATCCTCTCTTTAATATCTGGCACCAAAATTCCCCACGAGCCAAAAGACAGAAGCGTATTCAGAGTAAGTGCTCTGAGCAGACTGCAGACCTGTGCTGTGCAGAAGAGATGCTTCATCTACCAAGCTCTCCCCTTCCCTTATGTCCCATCCCTATACATTGACGGGGTATAATAAGCTACAACTTAAGTTTCTTTGTTGTTGAAGTTGACCTTTATCTTGCAGCCCTAATGAAGTCTTTTGATGTGCTCCTAAGATACACAGCCTCCTTTTTAGCATTCTATTTGCTGTGTCTGCTTTAACCAGTGGGCTCACAAAGAACATAAGTTTTCATGCAATGCCTCCCTTGGGTTCCAATTGTTCTTTTCTCCCATAGTTGTCCTTGAGTCATGCCATTTTGAAACATCCCCAACCCACAAGCAGCCTGTCAGTGGGGAATTAGGACAACGTATCTTTCACAACAATGATGAGCACACCCGCTTGGCCCCTGCATTATGATCACCACCAACAGGAGCAATACTACTGGTGTGATGGATAATGCGGAATCAAACCGCCACCCAAGTCCTGTGAGGTTGAAACCACCCCTCCTTAAAGCAGCTGCTCTTAGCAAGTGTTTGAAAACCCTCCCCAGAAAGCCAGATGTGTTCTCTATTAGTGATTTGTATTAAAAAAAAAAAAAAAAAAAAAAAAAGAGTGATTGGAAGCTACATACCCTGTAGGCGCACTAAGCAAATTGGCCAGTCTAATTATTATTTTTGGTATGTCTAATTAAATAGACAAAAGGCCCTCTCTTCACTCTTGCTGTGGGCAGGAGCTCCACTGGAATGTGCATAATGTCCCCTCATTTGCCCAGGCAGATGAGCCTTTCCCTTTTCCCCTAGGAGATCTGCATTGACAACTGCCCATGGCTTACCAACACTTACCCAGACACAGAGCCAGATCTTCAGAGGGGAGGGAAAAGGGGGCAAATTAATCCCGTTCTGTTAAAAACCACTGGACGATGCTGTGTTATATATCATGCCTTTGTTAGGTTAGAAGTGTGCTATGGCCCTTGCTAGCAGAACTTGCCATCACAGAGCCTGTCAAACATTTTCTGCACACTGCTGGCCAAATTCCCCTGAATTTACTTTATTGGGACTCCAAAAGCGCCATATTTATCCCTGGGTTTTCTGACATTTTTCCAGCATCCAGCTTTTGACCTGCTCTGCAATTACACGGCACCACAGACCTTCCTTACAGAGCCTCTGCCAACCTGCTGGTTTCACCACTCTGTGACACCAGCCCTTTAACTATGAGCTATGTACAAAGTCTTCCATGACTTGAGTCACTGAAGAGTTTCAGCCCCACACTGACACAGTCAAATCCCCTGGAATCCAAAGCTTTCAACTGAAAAAGCACACAATTTCAGGGCCTTTTGTCTGCAAAGTGTTTTGCTCCTTTTAAATAGTTGGTGCTGGTGATTTCCACTAATGCCAACACAAAGATAGTAGTCACATAAGTGAGGAAGAGTTTATGTCCATGGTGGAAATTAAAGAATTTTCATACATTTCAGAGCCAGATCATTAATAAATGACAAAATCTACTCCCATGTTTATATGATACAGAAGCACTAGTGTTTTTACTGCATATATGGACAAAAGCTTCTTTTTTGTCACTCAAAAAGACAGGGATAGAGAAGTATCATGTCATTATATGTATATATATGTATGTATAGAAATGTACTGATACAAGAAAATAAATAGAATAACTTGTCCTGCATAACTGACCATCTTATGGGTCAAGTATCACAAAATCAGTTTTGTCAGAAAACCTTTCACAGAAAACATCTTATTACTTGTGATCCATTGAGTAGTTACTTAGCAAAGCCTTCCAAATCCGCCATGCAGCATGGAAAAGCAAAAGACTAGATCCTGATTCTAGCTACACCTGTGAAAATCCTGAATAACTCCCCAGTACTAAGAGAAGTCGTCAGCTTCCACAACAGGTTTATCCACATAAGCTGATAAAGGTGCAGAAAACTCCTCAAAATTTACTTTTCCAAAAACAGAGTTGCTTCAGTTCAAGCAGAAACAACATGGTCAGATAAAATGTAAAATATCTGCTTTATCCTAATGAAATTACACACCTCTGCAGCTTGTCCTAACATAGGTTTGAGAAACCTATGTTGCCGTCACTGCTGTTAAACTTTGTTAAGTCAGTGCCTGATGCTTCACTTCTTAACAAGGCAGTTATTTGTTTCCCAGGCAATTGCTGGCACCTGCCTGCCTTTTAAAATCAGATAATAATTGAGTAAAGTGAGATGAAGTAAAGGAGATTTAATAAATAGAATCTTTGCTGCAGAGGGAATTTCTGTGGCAGTGATTACGTTACTAATTGATCAGAACATTGCCTGAGAGAAGCCAGAGACAACAATTAAACTTAGCAGTGTGGCTGAAAGCAATGCAGTTAACTACCTCCTCGGCTTTCGCTGTCCGCTGGTTTCACCTGGATTGGTCTGTTCATCTGTAAAAGAAAGCAAAGAGAGACAGATATTTAGCAATGGAATCAAACCTTGTTATACAGAGCCTTGCTTTGTATTTTACTGTGCATCACAGTTAGCATCAGAATAGACTCCATGAGGAGGGAAAATAGCAATTAGTAAGCAAAGAAATGACAACAGAGCACAGGCTGCTTGGGCAGCTTCTTGGTCTGAGGTGAATCAGTGTCACCCCATTTACCTAACAGGGGCTCTGCTGAATCACACCAGGTGAGGGATCACACAGGTCATGAAATTTTAAGTGTAACTTTTTAAATTTCTAATAGTTCCTTCTGGAAACACTGTGTCAGAACAGAAGTACTTTGTTAGAACATAGGGTTCAGTGAAACTTTAATTGCAAAGGTTTCTTGAGATTGTCATGGTGAAAAGAAAATGGGAAAGTGAATTTCACCTCAACTACTGGCTCAGTAGGACAGTCAGTTGTATGACTATCAGAGTTATACCAGGGGAATGAGACTTAGATCTGGCTTGTCCACATGCCATGGAAATGCTGGGTGTTGAGGATTTTTTTGAGAGGGTGGGTATAGTATGCAAGTCAAAACCTCTCCCTGTTTTGATTTTTCAGATGTCTTTTTCCTTTCTCACATCAGAACACAAGCACATATAAAAACCTTGCCATTGTGCTGTGAATATGATTTATGTTCTCTGACTTATCCCTGTTACTCTGTCTCTGTAAGAGAAGCACTGGGGACCATCACTGTCACCGGTGTTAGGCGAGGTGCAGAGCACAGCCACCTCCTCTGGCCACTTGGGCCCAGCCCAGCTCCTGCCCAGCTGCTGGGGCCCAGCCCGGTGCTGGGGACCAGGGTCTCTGCCCAGGCCAGGGGATGTGGCTGCCACTTTCCCTTTTGCAGGCCCAGCAGGTAGCAAAGCTGGGCACGTACCCCAGAGACACATGGACGCATGCGGACAGACAGGACGCTGACACGGCCAGTCACACGGGCTGCCCAGCCAAGGGCTGCCTTCAGCAGCACTTCTGCACCATGCTCACGTACGCACAGACACAGCCAGCTGAGCACCCTTGCTTGGACCCAGGCCCCTTGCCCACTTCACAGGTCACCTCCTCGCCGGCTGGTCCAGCTTGAAGCTTGCTGGCGAATGCACATGCACACCCCGTGGGCACCATGCTGGGGGAGATGCAGATGCTCGGCCCCCAGCAGCCAGCCCCAGGCTCAGGGGCTGTGTCCCCCATGGCTGCAGAGCTCTGCTGTTTCTGTGCCCTCCCAGTCTGGGCCCCCTGGTTCCCGTCTTATCAGCTGCAAAAACTAATCTTCCTCAAAGTGGACCTGTAGTTTGATAGCCTGCCTGTGAACTAGTGTGACTGGGAGGTTTGTCACTTGTCATTGTCTCCCCACTTAGAAGTCCTGGATCAGATAACCCTGCTGGAATCCCGCCTCCCTTTCTAATTATCCCTTGTTGCCTTGGAAAAGGTCCTTGACTAGACACCCTCCTTCTACATACCCTTACACCCAGAGCTGCTCACTCTCAGGAGAAAGGGGCAGCAGATGTCCATGACCATCTTAACTGGTGGTGCCTAACATGACATGGGTGTCTGATGCACAGGGTGAGAATATTCCCCTCCTGTTAATAGCTAGGGATGCAGATTGGATCGGAAACTGCTGAGATTTTCTTCTGAAAGCCTCTCCCTGCCCTTCCTCCATGTCACTTAAAGCAATACAAACACTATGTGGATGAACTACTCAAAATATTTTTTCTGTATAACCACCACTGAGTGGATTGAAATTATCCTTAGGTTTGGCAGCTATGGAAAGGGTAAGCTCAAACAGGCATCACAAGGAGCAGGAATTCTGATGGCAATGGAAATCTTCCTAACAAAGACCAAAAAATTGCTGATAAGTGTCACAAGATGCTTCCCTCACCTCAAAACAAACAAACAAACAAACAAGAGGCAGATGGGGGTTAAATTGAATATGCATACTTTACAGAGACTGATGTCCCCCACAGGGATCCCACAATAATTGTGGCAAGTCCAGTAAAGCTATTCTGGCTGTCAGGCAGAATACAAAGGTTCTCAGAGCTGCCCTCCATGTCTTGCCTGCAAAAATCATTGACCATAGCCACCCCTGTGCTCTCAGACACTGGGGCTAAAAGCCACAGCCCTGCTGAAGCTTTGTGCTGGAGTCAGGGTTTAGCCTGCAGATGCAGGGATTATAAATTTTATTCCTGATTCTTCCCAATCCCAGACAGGTATTGATCTGAATCATCGTCTTTTCTCTAGAAAACATTGGAAAAATTAATCTTATATCTCTTGGCTTTCAATGAAGGACTTGCAAGCTTTTTAGTTGTCATATCCTGTATCTAGTTAGTACTGCTATTTAATATCTAAATATTTTACTACTCATATTCTAGCATCTCTATGCTTCTTCTCCAGTGTTTCCATTACCTTGGAGAACAGTAGGGGTGATTCTGCCCTTCCCTTATCTGTGGCTAATTGCAGTTGGACAGCAAAGTTGTTAGGTTTCTTTTTTCTATTTTTCCTATTTTTTTTTTAAGTAGTTCATAATCATTTAGATTTATTATAATTGCTCTGCACACATATTTAGTAATAAAAATTTATCAAACTGGCTGACAAGTAGGTTAAGATGATGGAGAGCCTAGCAGATCCTGCTGCATTGTTGTCTCAAGAGGAAAATGTACTTAGCCATAAACTGACTACAGTTAGATTCACACTTGGAAAAAGAAGGATCAATGGCTCCAGACACTACTGAGCAATTTCTGTTCTCCTGTATGCCTGTATCCTCTAAAAAGCTCCAGACATTTTAAGTGCTAAAACCAGCAAAGAATCTGGTACTGGATAAACCTTGTATCAGACCCTGCTTCTGCAACTATAAAGATCTGTCGTTCACACACGTATCATAAGATACTATCAGGGCCGGAGGCAATGTATCTGGCATCAGCAGGACAGACAGCCTGCCATAGCTCTCCTGTAACCACATGTGAGTAGCTAGCTGCTATAGACATTTAAAGATCTGTTAAACATTGGCAATGAGTGTGATTTATGTCATATAAGTAAAAATGTCTAAAATGTGTGATTTTAGGCCACTCCTCAGACTGGTGTCTGAGATGAATGTGATGAATAGTTCTCTGCAGTGCTTGTTCCTCTCCACTGATCACAAAGGTAGTCTATGCAGGAAGGTTAGAGTTAGGTGAGATGAACCACATCTTAGTCCCCATACACAGGATAATAAAGCTGAATACACCCTCTTTATCCCTGCTCTGATTTCCCCCATTGTAACTGGTTTGTGTTTACAGCAGGTTGGTGTTGACATCATCCACATACCAAGGTCCGACTCCAGAGCTGTTAACTGACAGCTGCACTCACTTTCTATATATGGGTTCCTACTGTGGATACAATGGCTAATCTAACTTCAGTGGTGAGAGGAGGTCCCTGCTGCTTATGCCAAAACAGCCAGAACTTGCATCCCAGGCAATCAGAAAGAGAAACAGTCACATGAGCTAAGAATTTAGAAGAGGTGTGCTAACGGCTGCAAAAATCACTGCTGAACTCAAGTAAACTTTGGATCCAGCCTTTGGAAGAACTGGAAATAGCTCTTCCTACTTGTGAAGAGCTGGATGTGGTCAGTTTGCCATCAGGCAAAGACCATCACCCCCCAGCAAAATGAGAGGAGATGATATCTGGTAACTTATTTTTTGAGATTGGAGCATGAGGGAGGAGAAGAAGAGAATCTCTGAGAAAAGGAAAAATAGAGGGAGGGAATGGGTATCCAACAGATGAAGAAAAAAAAAAATGAGGAAATTAATAAGTAAAAGGCTAGTGTAATTTCATGTACACTATGATTTATACACTTGACAATTTCTTTATAGACCGAAGAGAAAGTGCTGCATGCACGGAGCCCATAATACAAATTGAGATCATCTTGACATGAAAGGCACCAATTATAGGGAGAAACATTGAGAGAAAAATAATTAAGTTTCTGCTCTCTGTTTATGGAACTTTTTTTTTTTCCCTTTCCTTTCACAGCCACTCTGGGAGCAAGCAGGTGGCATGGGGAGCAGAAAAAGTCTAAGTGGCAGAAAGAGGTACCTTACCCAGTCTGGGGAAGCACCTGCCTGGAGAGAAGGGATTTCAGAGGTTCAAGCTCTCTACTTATTCTTCAGCTGAGAACTGTCATGGTTTTAATGCAAAGAAACCAAATTTTTTACTCCAAAGCACAGTCCCCTGAATAGTCTTTCGAGGAATAATGGTAGAGATAACTTTAATATCTGTCCTACCTTGGTGCACCCTTAGAGTTTGATAGGAGAAAGGAGTCCTATGGCATTCAACTGGGCTCACAACAGGAGGAAAATGTGTTGGAGTAAATGAGGTTGTGTAATGCCATCTTTGCCCTGAACTGGAAAGGATGGTGACCCCAAATTACTGCTTTCAAATGCCTTCTAAGGGAATAGTTCATGTCATTACACTGCAGATAGACAGTGCCACTTAGTGAAGATGCCTCTTCTCGGTTTTGTGAGAATTTGAACCCAGAATTGGTAGACTTACTTTTGAGAAAGCCAGCACATGCAGCCTTAAAAACACCGTGTCTCAGTGTCTAAAGCACAGTTTCTCCAGCCTTTGGGAAGGATCCATCATGTGCTTTACATTCACCCTACTACATGGAGCACAACTTAGGCTGGTATCCAACACCTAGTACCTGCTGGGTCTGGCTGTGTATATAAGGGATTTGTGTTACATTTTACTCCTGTCTCAGGAAATCCAAGGCAGACACCAATGAAACTTCTCTTCCATATTGTCCTGGTTTCAGTTAGGACAGAGTTATTTTTCCTCCTAGTTGCTGGTAGGGTGCTATGTTTTGGATTAGGATGAGAAGAGTGCTGATA